>NC_133453.1:116089456-116389456 GCF_048565385.1 Saimiri boliviensis
TTTTTTTTTTTGCGATGGAATCTTGCTCTGTCACCCAGGCTGGAGTGCAGTGGCATGATCTCAGCTCACTGCAACCTCTGCCTCCCGGGTTCAAGTGATTCTCCTGCCTCAGCCTCTTGAGTAGCTGGGATCACAGGCATGTACCACCATGCCCGGCAAATTTTTGTATTTTTAGTAGAGACAGGTTTCACCATATTGGCCAGGCTGGTCTCGAACTCCTGGCCTCAGGTGATCTGCCTGCCTCAGCCTCCACTAGTGCGGAATTACAGGTTGAGCCAATGCACCTGGCTTCTTTCTGTACTTCAATGAATGAACACAACTATCTTTATGATGTACTGATTTCATTTTCTTTTGGGGAGACACCCAGAAGAGAGATCCTCTCTTATCTTTTATTGTATCTGGATCATATGGTAGCCCCAGGTTTATTTTTTTCAAAGTCATTAGGCTGTTTTCCCATAATGGATGTACCCATTTATACTCCCACCAACAGTGTACAAGGGTTGCCTTTTCTCCACACCTTCACTGACAGTTTTTTTTTTTTTTTTTTTGATAATGATTATCTTAAAAGTGTGAGGTAGTATCTCATTGCGGTTTTAATTTGCATTTCCCTGATTAGTGATATTGAGCACCATTTCACATACCTCTTGGCCATTTTTATGCCTTCCTTGGAAAAATGCCTATTTGGGTCCTTTGCCCATTTATTTTTGATATTTGGTTGTGAGTTCTTTATATATTTTGGATATTAATCTCTTATCAGATATATGTTTCTCAAGGCTAGGCTCATGCCTGTAATCCTCTGGGAGGCTGAGGCAGGCAGATCACCCGATGTCAGGAGTTCGAGACCAGCGTGACCAACATGGTGAAATTCCATCTCTACTAAAAATACAAAAATAGCCAGGAGTGGTGGTACGTGCCTGTAGTCCCAGCTACTCGGGAGGCTGAGGCAAGAGGATTACTTGAACCCAGGAGGCAGACGTTGCTGTGAGCTGAGATTGCGCCACTGCACTCTAGCTTGGTCGACAGAGGGAGGCTCTGTCCCAAAAAAAGAAAAAGATACATGGTTTGCAAATATATCCCAACTGTGGGTTGCATTTTGTTGTTTGTTTCGCTATGCAGAAGCTTGTTAGTTTGAGGTGATCCCAGCTGTTTTTGCTTTTGTTGCCAGATCTTTTGGTGCTCTCTTCTGCTCCATTGTTCTATGTGTCTGTTTTCACATCAGTACCATTTTTTTTTTTTTTTTTTTTTGAGACAGAGTTTTGCTCTTGCTACCCAAGCTGGAGTGCAATGACGCGATCTCAGCTCACCACAACCTCCACCTCCTGGGTTCAGGCAATTCTTCTGCCTCAGCCTCCTGAGTAGCTGGGATTACAGGTACATGCCACCATGCCCAGCTAATTTTTTGTATTTTTAGTAGAGACGGGGTTTCACCATGTTGACCAGGATGGTCTCGATCTCTTGACCTCATGATCCACCCACCTCGGCCTCCCAAAGTGCTGGGATTACAGGCTTGAGCCACCGCGCCCGGCCTAGTACCATAATATTTTTATTATGATAGCCTTGTAATATAAGTTGAAATCAGGAAGTGATGCCTCAACATTGTGTTGGCTACTTAGGGTCTCTCTTCATTCCATACACAGTTTAGAATTGTTTTTTTTTATTTTTATTTCAATGAAAGATGCGTTTTGAACTTTCATAGAAATTGTGTCGAATCTGTATTTTGGATAGTACACAGGCATTTTAACAATTCTTCCAATCCATGAACATGGGATATATTTCCAATTTATTTATATCTTCTTCAATCAATGCTTTATAGTTTTTATTGTACTCATCTTTCATCTCATTGGTTAAATTTATTCTTATGTATTTTATTCTTTTTGAGGCTGTCAGTGGGATTGTTTTGATTCCCTTTTCAGAAAATCATCATTGCTGTGAAGAAACAGATTTTTCTATGTTGATTTTGTATCCTGCAACTTTACTGGATTTATTAGTTTTAATAGTTTTTCTGTGGAGTGTTTAGGATTTTTACATGTAAGAACATGTTACTTGCAAATAGGTTAATTTTACTTCTTCGTTTTCTATTTGGGTACCTTTGATTTTTCTTGTGCTATTGTTCTTGCTAGCACTGCTAGTACTCTGTTGAACTGGTGAGAGTGGGCCTCCTTGTCCTATACCAGACTTAATGGGAAAATTTTCAGTTTTCTCTCATTTATTTTGATGTTTCCTGTGGGCTTTTCATGAATGGTCTTTTGTATTAAGGAAGTTTCCTTCTATCCCTATTTTGTTGAGAGTTCTAATCACAAATGGATGCTGGGCTTTTTATCTTTTTTTCTGTTAATGTGCATCAGTGATGGACTTACATATACTAAACCAATTTTGCATCCCAGCGATAAATCCCACTTGGTCATGGTATATAATCTTTTTGATGCATCTTCAAATTCAGTTTGCTAGCATTTTATTAAAGAATTTTCCATCTGTTCATCAGATATATTAGCCTATAGTTTTATTATCATGTCTTTGTCTGAATTTGGTATCATTATGATGCTAGCCTCATAAAATGAGTCTGGAGGTATCCTCTCTACTTATATTTTTTAAAAGAGTGTAAGAAGTATTGATATTAATTGCTCTTCAAATGTTTGGTAGAATTCAGCTGTGAAACCATCTGGTTCTGGGCTTTTTTTGTTAGCAAGTTTTAAATTGTGACTTCAACTTCCTTGTTAGTGGTCTTTTCAGGCTTTCTATATCTTTTAGATTAAATCCTGTTAGGTTGTATGTTTTGGGGACTTTATGTCTTCTAGGTTATCCAGTTTGATGGCATATAATCAATTATTCATAATAGCTTCTTATGATCCTTTTTGTTTCTGAAGAATCCATTGTATATATTCCATTTATTTACAAGACAGGATCTCACTCTGTTGCCCAGGCTGGAGTGTAGTAGTATTGTCATAGCTCAGTGCAGCCTCAATCTCCTGGGCTTAAGTGATCCTCCCACTTCAGCCTCCCAAGTAACTGGGACTATAGGCACAGGCCACCACACCTGGCTAAAAAATATATATATTTTTATAATATATAAAATATATTATAATATATATGTGTATATGTATGTATATATATATATATATATATATATATATATATATATATATATATACTTTTGGTAGAGACTGGGTTTCCCTGTATTACCCTGGCTTGTCACAAATCTCTGGCCACAAGTGATCCTCCCACCTCAGCCTTCCAAAGTGATGGGATTACAGGCATGGGCCACTGCATTCAGCTGACATAGACTTCCCTAGAACGTTAAATATGGCATCTCACTGCCTCATGGCTTCTACTGTTTTCAGTAGAAATCTGTTGCTGATCCTTATTAAAGATTCCTTCTACCTGATAAGTCTCTTCTCTTGCTGCTTTCAAAATTCTTTTGTCTTTGGGTTTTGACAATTTAATGTATTTCACTTTGTGTTGAAGAGAGTCTATCCTGCTTTGTGTTCAGAGTTTTCTAGATTTGATTTTATTTTTGAGGCAGGGTCCCACTCTGTCACCCAAGCTAAAGTGCAGTGGTGCCATCCTGGGAAGCAAAGTGAGACTCTGCTCTACCAAAAAAAAAAAAAAAAAAAAAAAAAAAAAAAGCCAAGTATGCCAGGTTCGGTGGCTCACACCGGTAATCCTAGCACTTTGGGAGGCCGAGGCAGGCAGATCACCTGAGGTCGGGAGCTTGAGAGTTTGAGACAAGACTCACCAACATGGAGAAACCCCGTATCTACTAAAAATACAAAATTAGCCAGGCGTGGTGGCACATGCCTGTAATCCCAGTTACTCAGGAGGCCGAGGCAGGAGAATCACGTGAACCCGGGAGGCAGCGGTTGCAGTGACCTGAGATTGCACCACTGCATTCTAACCTGAGCAACAAGAGCAAAACTCCATCTGAAAAAAAAAAAATTAGCCAGGTGCAGTGGCATGGCTACTCAAGAGCTCAGGAGGTTCATGTGGGAAGACTGCAATAAGCTGCTATTTCCCCACTGCACTCTAGTCTGGGTGACAATAGACACCGTGTTTAAAAAAAAAAAAAAAAATTGAAGAAAAAAATGAACTGTATAAAAGGGTACTGTTTATTAATTTTAACTGCAAAAATTTTAAAACTGTCTACGTTTTTTTCAACAGAGAAATTGCTAAATTGTACAAGATCACATATCTGATGGGATCAGAACCTGATTAAATAAAAAACCATTTAAAGGAGGAAAAAAACTACCTGCATTTGGTTTTAGCTTAAAAAAACATAAACATATATTCATGATTCTTTTCAATGTAGGGCCAAGGCTTTTTTCAATAGGTTTAAGCCCCCTTGTAATTCTTTAGTCTCTCTTGCCAAAAACAAAACAAAACAAAACAAAACAAAACAAAACAAAACAAAACAAAAAAACCTTAAGTGCATCACTTATATTTTTGTTAAAGTCTCTCATAGTTGTCTTGCTCCTACCTGTTTCCAATCGATTAAAAAAATTGATCTTTGGCTGGGTGTGGTGGCTCACACCTGTAATTCCAGCACTTTGGAAATCCAAGGTGGGTCGGTGGATCACTTTTGCGCAGGAGTTCAAGACCAGCCTGGGCAACGTGGTGAAATCCTGTCTAAAAAAAAAAAAAAAAAAAAATAGCAGTGTGTGGTGGTACACACCTGTGGTCCCAGCTACACTAGGGAGCCTGAGGTGTGAGGATCACTTGAGCCTGGGAGCAGACATTACAGTGAGCTGAGATTACATCACTGCATTCCAACCTGGGTAACAGAGAAAGAACCTGTCTAAAAATAAATAAATAAAACAAAAATCCTTAAAATTTTAATGACTCAGTGTTAAAGGCTTTCACAATAACCCAACCTTTTCACACCGATTCTACTGGCTTGTGTAATATATAATTAAATGACATAATAAAGATATATTTGTATGCATATGAAAGCACATAAGCACAACTGATTTTAGCAAGCTTACAGTTTAACTGGTGGAACTGGCAGAGCACTAGCACAATTGAGAGCTGTCAACAAGGCAAAGGAGATCAAAAGTAGAAAGCAGAGTGTCAGTCTTTCGAGTTGGTTATTGGGATAGTGGTTAAGAAAGCTTCAGTAGGGGCCAGGCATGGTGGCTCAAGCCTGTAATCCCAGCACTTTGGGAGGCCGAGGCGGGTGGATCACGAGGTCGAGAGCATCCTGGTCAACATGGTGAAACCCCGTCTCTACTAAAAATACAAAAAACCAGCTGGGTGTGGTGGCGCATGCCTGTAATCCCAGCTACTCAGGAGGCTGAGGCAGGAGAATTGCCTGAGCCCAGGAGGCGGAGGTTGCGGTGAGCCGAGATCACGCCATTGCACTCCAGCATGGGTAACAAGAGCGAAACTCTGTCTCAAAAAAAAAAAAAGAAAAAAAGAAAAGAAAGCTTCAGTCACAAATGGAATGTGATTAGGAACTAGACTAAAGCCTTTGCAGGTATACACCAAACTCAAAAGTCATCAAGAAGATTGGTATGTTTGTTTATACAAGCATTAAAAATGTCCTCATATTCCTCCCATCAGCAAAGCAAATACAGTCAAAGCACAGTGGGTTTCTGCAACATATATGACTGACAAATGACTTGTTTACTTAATTTCCAACATCTCATGTGATTAAAATCTCAAACAACTAATATACAAATCAGGAAAGAATATCAATATCGAATATAGTGTAAAAAAATATAAGGGATCAATAAAGCTACCTAACTTTACAAAAGAAATATTTCTTCTCTGAGATAAGCAGGTAAATTAAGTTTCATGAAGTTCTAATAAGAATGGGGTGAAACAGACATCCTCATATGCTTTGGTAGAAGAGTATAAACTGGTATAATGGTGCCTGAGAACAAACGGACAATATTAATACCTAAAACTGCAAGTACCCTATGACCTAGAAACCCTACTGGTCTAAATTTACCCTATGCATACACTCGCAACAGTTAACAAAAGTATCTGTATGATGTTCATTGCAGCTTTGTTTGCACAGCAAAAACTGGAAACCATCTAAATGTCCATTAAGAAATTAAATTACAGTATAACCGTAAGAGTACTAGGCAGTGGTGAAAAAGAATGAGATATATCTGAATATGCTGATATACATAAGATCTATATATATACCGAGATGAAAAAGTAAGCTGAAGAACATACTGTACAATTCTGTTGGTTTTAACAAAATATGTATGTACATACAAATGTACATTACAAATGTGAAATATACATTTTTACCCCAGAAGAAAATACAAAAAACTGAATAGAGGTTGTCATTAGCTTGACGGGCTTTTCTTAGGGTGGGGCATTGGGGAAAAGGATGTCACAACTCATTTTGATCCTCATTATACTCTTTGAATTTTTATCATCTACATAAGAACAGAGGCATGGCATAAGCATAAATCTTTCACCTTTCTGCTTATTACCTTTCCTCTAGGTAATTCTTTTCATTCAGAGGAAAAATGGCGTATCTAACTGCACTTAGGCAAGCTGACTTCAAGCATAGAAGGAGAGGTCCTTTATTTTGTTTGACAAGGTCTTACCTTAGGATTACCAGAATAGAGGATTGGTATTGGGAGAGGAGCCAAGCAGTGTCCACAATGAAAGGAGAGCTTCTCTTCAGATACTGTTTAATCTTCTAAATCCCTTTTGGTTTCTCACCTAGTCCCTTCCCTCAAATACAGCCACTATGTGAGTCAACAAATCTAGAAATAAATTTTATACTTGTCATTCTCTCCATTCCTGATAACCAATTAATAAATATTATAACCATTGTTAGAAAAGCCCATGAAAAACTCCCATAAAATAATCTTCAAAACTCCTATACTTTAGATTACTAAAGCACATCTTTATTTTACAATTGAACATTAAAGAGTCATAGCTAGAGTTTTTTTTTTTTTAATGTTTGTACCTGAACAACTGTTTCTCAAAATGAAATTTGGCCAACAAGATATGTATAACAGCATTTCACATAATATAAATGGCTCTTAAGACTAAAACAGTTTTAATGCAAACCATCATTTTTATCTTGTTTGCTGTATTTGTGATTTTTTTGTATATGAATGGCAGAAATTCTAATTTTTCACTAAAATTAAGACAAATACACAAGGCCTTTCAAGCACACAGTAAGCTGCAGTGACAAATGCAGAGTGATTTCAAATTATGAAGTGTTGACCACATTCAAGCTGAAGCACATTTTAAACAAACCCTTAGCTTCTTTGCCTAATTATGAGATTATATTTTGTGAAATAGGGGAAAAGGTAATCTAAAAAACTAAGTGACCAATTCGATTTTGCCACTAGTTTAACAGAATCGAACATGAAATGTAGAACTGCATTTTAATTATGACATAAGCTAGGCTTTTAACGATATGACTTTCCCCCTTCATATTTACAAATAGCACCTATTACAAGAAAAAAAATCCCAAATTAAAACACCCTCTACATAGAAACAATTATTTTAAAGACTACTTAAAAATATCATTGATGCAGAGATAGTAAATTATCGGTTCTAAAATTAAGCCTACACTGTAGAGAGTAAGGAGTAGCTTTTCTTATTTGAAAAGATTACAACATAGATTACAACTGTAATGTCCTGATGCTGGAGAACACTGGGTTGAACAATTTTAATTTTTTAAAGCAGATATAGTCTACTGGCAGAAAATCAAAACAGTTTAATGTAAACTGTTTCAAGTCTCTTATATCATGCTCCTCAACATGAATATAAAGTGTCGGGACTTTTATTCCCTTAAGCTTACTTGTGCAGTATCTACTTAACCCTAGGTACTACGCTGAAAACAAATGGATTTCCAAGTATTCATGTGATCCACAAAAAAATCCAAATCAGAAATGATTATAATAAACCAAGCTTAGATAAAGCTAGCTGTGGGAACTCAAGAGTTCAGTAGCACAGTCAACTGGGTATCCTTTATTGTGCTACATAAATTACAGAAAACTTGCAAAGCCAAGATCACACAAGTTGCCTCTTAAACATCAAATAAACTATGAAGAGATCATCATATTTAAAATTGGGTCCAATCTAATGACCTCCAATACTAATTAAAATTTTCCTATATTTACAAAAATTCTAGGATTTAAAAATGTATAAATTAAGTTGGTAGTCAGCATGAAATAAAGTGCTACTATTTAAAAGTCAAAAAATCAAATTTAGCATTGAAATTTGACCTACTCTACAGATTATACAAATAATCTTGTCAACTCATTGAAGGAGTGGAAAAGACAGGTGCCAGAGAATCTCAGACTTGGATTAAAATTTTCTTGCCCAGGAAGGCAATGGAACACTACAGTTCAGGAGTATAAACTAAAACGCTTCTTTGAATATATGGTAAAATGAGTTCAACTGTGCCTACGGTGAGAAAGAACACAACTGCCGATTTGTGGAGAAAGCATGAACCAGCACCTATCAGGGTCTAAGGGTGTGAGCAGGGCTAGCTCCTCATTGATGGATTCTTGGTAATACTTTTACTTAGCAATGTGGCATTTAATTTAAGCTTATCACAAGTAATATTTGCTAAATTTTGGAAACTCCCAGGGTTGAGAGTCTGACACCAATCCTTTAACAGCTGTAGCGAAGTTCATGAAAGAAGAGATCACTCTGTAGTTGAGTACTGACTTCACAAAGCCAAATTAGTGATTTTTAAAAAGTTGGAGGTGGAAACAGAAATAAAAATAATGAAGTCCCCATTTAGTCAAGTTTAATGAGTGATACATAATAAATACTACCTTTTAAAGAAGGTGTTGCACATATTAATCACACCCACAAAAGAGGTTTAAAATGTAGGGTTTTTTTGTTCAGCTGAATTAATATAAACTCTTAAGCATATAAGACATCACTGCTACAAGTCAGATGGGCTAAGTGGTCTTAACTGTCCAAGACATTGGGAATAAAAAGGCAAAATGTATTGCCCCCATGTATTGGGGCAGGGGGCTCCGCACATATTCACTGTAACGAATCTTAGGCACAGTTTTCTGTCTTCACAAAAGTCACACCCTCACAACAATGTCCTCGTTTGACAAAGCCTTGAAACTTTCTCCATGGTAAACACATACAGCAACACATTTACCTTCACACACAAACACCCTTCCACACTCCAAAAGTCTAGAATTATTTTACATTTAAAAACAGTATGTGCAAATTTTCTGAAAAGTTTCTATTCTAGAGGCAAAGAAAATAGAAAAAAAAGTACATTATATTTGAAATATGCTTCAATAATTGCTCTTGTTTATAATGAAAATCAGTTTTCTTCTAAAATTGCATTTTGTATAAGGAAGTGTAATACTCTTCCCTTTCTTTTCAATCCCTTGTAGACTTTTCTTAAACAAATAGAGTATCCTTATAATCAAGTCATAATTCTAATAACATTTCAAAGATACATTCATTTTCTTTACAGCATGAAAGACATAACAAAGATCATTTTATCACCTTTAAACAATGAAATTAAAGAAGTTAACAGTTTCAACCTTCTGTCCATAGAAAAATATTTTTCTACATCCTTTACACAACAAAGGTAGGAAACTCTACAGTGTTTAACTGAAACTTTTATGAGCTTAACAAGGCTTTCAAACATTTTCATTCTTGCACTGAAAATTTTAAAAGGTTTGAGGAAGTTAAATATTTGAACTTTCCCCTAAAATGGTAGTCTTTAGCAATATTGCTAATACTTTTTGTTTTGTAAAAAATTTTTAAACTGGTTTACTTATGTATGCACTGAACCAATACTGATGGATTGCACCCTAGCAGATATTAATTCTGGTTGCCCATTTAGCTTGGATTAGTCAAATAAAAATTATAATGATTATAACACTTCAGAAATCAACAGTATACTACAGTAGAAAGACATACAAATAGCAGCAAATTTATATGCAAACAAATATTTGGTGTCTATTCACAACAAATTCATCAGGACCGTAAAAATAAAATGTCTACTTTCTGGCAGAAACAGAGATTGCTGTTTGTTTCTGATAACCTTGTAAGACACACTGTAGTAATTGCTATTGAGAATAAATTAAGTCCATATATAGTAAAATATTGTGTTGATAATGGTTGCAGACATGGTAAGGTACGTTGAACCAAAAACACACAAATGAGGGATTAATTTATTGGGTTCTTGATAAATTGCTGAAATTAGCTATTACCAGTTAGCCCTCAAAAATGTTTTAGGATTATGTAAATTCCCTTGTATCCACATAATTTTCTAAGAATTTTATGAAATGGTTGTTACAACTTGTATTGTGATCACACTGAGACACCAGTAAATCTCTGCTAACAGTCAGTATAAGTCTGATATTTGATAAAATTAATCCAGTAGGTTTTAATAACATAGTTATTTCACTTGGAGGAAGCACCACAAAAAGAATGGTTCCAGCAACTGTGGTCAGTTAGGTGAAGCAAATGGGGCAGTAAGCAATGTTAATATAAAGTATTAACTGTGGCAGCTTACATAATGCACCAACTTTCATAAAAGCAGGCTGTTACATCATTTGTCTATGTCCTATTATTGAGATGTTTATTCCAACAAAAATTTATTATAATGTATTTACTATAAGTGACTGAAATGCAATATCCTCTGAACTATAAAATAACTACCACAAAATAAAAAAGCCTGTAAACATATCCCACATTATTGTGGTATAAACAATTTTTATGAATTCAAAATTACTTTGGCAACCTTACCATCAGAGTATTTTAAATATCCAAAATACAGATATTAAATAGCATTGTTATAAACTAATGCTTCCTTCTCTCTTCCTGATAAATTATAAAACAAGTAATGCTTTATTTACTTCTCTTACATATACACATTAAGAACATAAATTATTTCATTATAAATGGACATATATTCTAAATCTTAGTTCTATGTTTCGAGTGCTTTTAAAAATTAGTCTTCTAATTGCAGTCTAGAATGTTTGCATACTGCATATGTATCAGCCTAAATATTTTACAAAAGCTTATGTTCTGTCAGGGAGGCATGACTAGTAAACTGAGTGGGGGTCTTAGTTAAGATCACTTTTGAAGTCTGCTTATCTTCTAACTTAAGTGACATCTTCTAAGATCATCATAGTTATTAAGTGAAAACACTGCCCGAGTATGCTTCTCTACTGGAAATAAACAAAAATTCCCAAGAATTTATGATATTCACATAGGTTATAATTTATTGAAATTCCAGTATAATATAGGAATATTAGATTGATAATTAGAAAGCAGATCGTAGAAGACCAGACTGCTAAATCAATAACCATTGCTGGACCTCTGTTTCTTAATGCCAATAAAAATAGGGTAAGTGAAGACTGGATAACATTTTTCAAGTTCCTTTCAGCTCTCAAACTGCAGTATTTCTAGTGGAGACAGAAGACAGGACACTTTTGCTTAAATACTCAATTAAACCTGATCAGATCCTGCCAGCGGATGACAAACAACCCAGTAGTTAAAAAAATCTTTTTCCGGGCTGGGCGCGGTGGCTCAAGCCTGTAATCCCAACACTTTGGGAGGCCGAGGCTGGTGGATCATGAGGTCAAGAGATCAAGACCATCCTGGTCAACATGGTGAAACCCCATCTCTACTGAAAAATACAAAAAATTAGCTGGGCATGGTGGTGCGTGCCTGTAATCCCAGCTACTCAGGAGGCTGAGGCAGGAGAATTGCCTGAACCCAGGAGGCAGAGATTGCGGTGAGCCGAGATCATGCCATTGCACTCCAGCCTGGGTAACAAGAGCGAAACTCTGTCTAAAAAAAAAAAAAAAAAAAAACAAACCCAAAAAACAATCCTTTTCTGCTGTGGGCATTAGCCTTTGTGAAATACACATATAAATAAACACACAAAAGTATCTCTATGTGTGTGTACACATATTTAAAACCTTCCAGCTATTGTCTTAATGTCTTAACATACCTTTGCACATCTGAAGTCAGATTTCATATAATAAATGCTCCCTTTACTCTTGATTAAAATCATCAACCATTCCCCTATCACCTCTTTCTCCTAGCAGACTGTAGAAAGAAAATAATTTCTTAGGCTGTTTATTCTGCCTCAATTTTGAATGGATGTATTGGTTTGACAAACACTATCAATCTTCCGGTGAACGTAAAGTCTATTCCAAATACTTCTCATCATATTTACATAGTACTGACACAAATCAGATGCTCAATAAAACTTCTGAAATGAACATGAAAAAACAATCCTAACTCAGAAAGGGAAGGTTTTCACAAACACTTCTTAGCATTTACAAAAGCCCCTTGATTATCCAATATTGATTTCCACTTGCCAGAATAAAAGTCAGCATTGGTTACTTAAGGGTGTTGAGGTGGGAGGTGGCTAGAAGAGTGGGAGGGTAGCTTAGATACAAGAAATTTTGGCATTTTATCACATAATGTTACATTGATATGGACGGAGGCTAGAACTACGTGGTGTATGAAATCTAGTATTATTTCTCTACACCTATTTAGATTGGTAACAAGTTAAAAAATTCCTAGGTGTAATGGATGAAGTCTTACCTATTAGCATATTCATTTTAAGAAGTTGTAAAGGATAATTTAAATAAGATCCTAATAAATATGGTTTTAAAAAAGGATCTTTTCTGTACATAAAAATGACAGTGGGTAGTTCCCAGATGAAAAATTCATATAGGAGAAATTGAAATGTAATTCTAAACTTCTAATAGATTGGCATTTAAAGACAGGCATTCATGATTTAAAAAGGCAGCAGTGCTCATTGCCAAGAAATGATTAAACTCACAAGTATAAATAAAGCCCTAAGTTAAAGAACATGCCAACCATGACGTTTGTCTCTTTATATCTACACAAATGTATCTTTTGGTCTATGGTTGGCATATTCTGTCCATACAGATAGAACAGACGGATTTTATTTTTAAATTCAGGTGAAAAACTGCCAAAACAGTTATTTAATATGTAGACCCCAGCATAATTTTACTTTCTCACTTATCAATTTATCATGTCATACAGCAGCCTAAATTATATTTATCTGTTTTTAGAACAGAATGATCAAATAAGATTATAAGTTACTTTACTATCTTACACTGTTTTGACTGTGAAGTCAGGAAATAGATAAGAGAATTTCTCTTTGACATAAAGGTTATGTTTACTTCTCTCTTTAAATAAACTTAAATATTTTACTATGATAATTTATTTGGTATCTTGGCTATTAATGTTTAGGAGCTTAATTTCCTGAAATTTATTATTATGAGTTTTGAATATTTGAAATGACATCATTTAGATTACGTTGCAGATTTAAAATGTATACTTTTCCCCTCCTACTAGATGACTTTCCAAAATATCTACCATCTGACTCTAATCATTATGAAGACCTTACAGAAATATTTAGAAACTGCTTTCAGTTTTAACTCAATCTTTTAAAATTGCAATCCACTTAAAATAATTGTGTAAAATAACATTTGAATAGCTGAACAAATTTTTCACTTTTATCAAAGTGGGCAATTTTAAAGTTCTATCTCTCTGTAGGCTTAAATAAACCTGAAGAGGAAAATATGGGAATTCCCACATACCTAATGGGAATCAGATCCTCTATTAGGCTGGACAATCAAAAGTCTCCTTATTAACATGCTTGTAACTTAATAAGTATACATAAAATGGAATAATTGTACAAAAAAAGACAATAAAACTCTCATTTTAGTTATTGAGTGATTACACCTAGAAATAAGTCAATAATACTTCATTCTTTGTTTGAAGACTCCCAATCAATAGATCAATGTGAACAAAGTTTGATATTAACTGAAATGAGTGCTAAAGAATAATATTTCAGTTATGGATATGAATACATCACAATTATCTGCTTAGAGTATCAATATGTTTAACATTAATGTGCATGTTAGATGTCTTCCTAAAGTTAGGGATGAAATAAATATGAAATTTGAAGCATAAAGTATCTTTTAAAGTTGAGCTGTTAAACTGTAACCCCTCAGTCCCTCAAGTAAAGGAATGTGCAGATTTTAAATAATTCCATAGCAGCAGAGTGTGCACTCAGTATAACACAAATTATCTTTGCTTCTTACAGCAAATCACAAGTACTGAGTAAGAAACAGAACTTCCTTACCCTTCTTTGACTGTATAACACTCAATATAAGCTGTTTTTTAAAATGTGAACTTACTCGAAATGCATAAAAATATAAGAATGTACAATATACATATATACCTCCTAGTGGGGTCAAATGAGTGCCTTTTCGTTAGACATACAAGGATGTCTCAAGGCACTTAAGGGGTTAAGACACAACGCATGCATTCCTTTACATCAAGTATCTGAAATCACATGATTTGGAATAAGCCAACCTTATGATAAATATAAGTTATATTATTAAATCCAAGAGAATCTGTAGATTCATATTTTTGTTTTCTATAAGATGCTGGTAAATGGACAATGTGCAGCATTTCCTGGGAACAGCAAATTCCACCTTTCTTCTTCTGAGCAGCAGGCAGGTCTCTACATGGGGTGTGCAGGGAAAAATGTGCTGCATCCATAGGCAGTGTATTGGCTAATATTAAGAATGATATTGCTAAAATTTTAAAAATAAAATCTGGTAATCAGTATAGTAAGTACGCAAATCACTGCAAAAGACCAGAGCTGACTCCTGATGTTTACTTCTTTTTGCTTTCATGATACAGGTGTATAACAGAGATGATGAGAATTTTGAGCCTTGTTTGTGGCAATTCTACCAAAAGGGGATTGCATGGCACCACCACAAAATTTCATAAATTACCCTGAACATACTTAGTTATTTACTACTTGTTCGGAGCAAAGCATGAAATAGTCTTCAAATACATGAGTTATAGATTTTGAAAGAGTGACATTTTTTAAAACATAAAGTGCAACAGTGCTGAAGTTTTCCAAGTTTTTTTGAGTTCTTCATTTTTTTTTTTTTTTTTGTAAAATGCCATTTTCTGCGAGCAGTATTATGGCACAGTGAACATAAGAGAAAGCAGTTTTCCAACACATATCCCAGATCTTTTTGCTTTCTTATTTATTTGATGATGATGTTAAGGGTTTAACAAAGCCTTCTTCATAAACTTTCAAAATAGCTTCACATACAAATCTGTATTGACTCTGAAAAATAAAATATAAAAAACAGAATTGATCAGAAAAGTCAGAAAACTGTGCCCCCGCCCCACCAAAAAAAAAAAAAAAAAAAAAAAAAAAAAACCAGACAAACATCACTTGGCTTGCTTATCTGAAAAATGCAAAGTAAAACTGCATAAAGATACCATTTTTCACCAAAAGACTGGTTAAAAAAAATAAAGTTGGGCAATATGTTTTGTCGGCAAAACTTGTATGTTGTTGGTAGGGATGTTAAAATACTGCAGCCCCTATAAAGGGGAATTTGGCAGCATACGACAAAATTAACTTAATTTACCTCTTAACCTAGCAATCTCACTTCTAAGAATCTATTCAAAACAGCAATTGAAAACACATATTCACAAAATGAGACTACTCACTGTCTACTTATTTATAACAGAAAAAGTGGAAACAATTGAATTGCCATCAATAGGGACCAGGTGACTACTGTACATTCTCACAATGGAATACTAGTTAGTGGGGAAGAAAATGGACAAAAGTCTACAAACTACTAGAGAATGAATGATCACAGGATATTTTATTAAGTAAAAAAAGGAAGATAGGTAGAGTATATATATTACATTACCTTGATAAAGGAAAGGGAGGAAAACACAAATATCTATTTCAGTGTATGTTAAAAAAAAATCAATAGAAGAATAAATTATTTAAAAAGTTTCCTATAAAGGGATGGAGAGAAAAGCAAGCAGGAGAGGGACAGAGACTAGACTTCATTAAATATACCTTCCTTCTTTTTAGATTTATACTTTGGAATAATGTAAATATAGCACATAATTACAAAATTTTAAAATCCCTAAGAATTGAAAATATCATGAAACTAATCAATATGTGTAGTATCTAGTTGATGACAACCATATAGAGGAGAGCTGTTTGAAAGAACTTTTTTTTTTTTGAGACAGAGTCTTGCTCTGTTGCCCAGGCTAGAGTGCAATGGCTCAATCTTGGCTCATTGCAACCTCTTCCTCTCAGATTCAAGTGATTCTCCTGCCCCAGCCTCCTGAATAGGTGGTATTACAGTATCCACCATCATGCCCAGCTAAGTTTTGTACTTTTGTAGAGACAGGGTTTCAACATGTTGGCCAGGCTGGTCTTGAACTCCTGTCATCAGGTGATCTACCTGCCTCAGCCTCCCAAAGTGCTGGGATTAAGGTGTGCGCCACCGTGCCCTGCCCTGAAGAGACTTTAAAACAGCAATTTGGCTGGCCAGAGTGGCTCGTGCCTGTAATGCCAGCATTTTTGTAGGCCAAGGTAGGAGCATCACTTGTGGCCAGGAATTCAAGATGAGCATGGGCAACATAGCAAGACCCTGTGTCTCCAAAAAAAAAAGGAAAAGAAAAATTAGCTGGGTGCTGTGGCGTGTGCCTGTAGGCCTAAGATGCTTGGGAAGTGGAGATGGGTGGAACATTTGAGCCAAGGAGGTTGATGCTGCGATGCGTGGTGATCACACTACTGCATACCAGCCTGGCAACAGAGCAAGACTCTGTCTCAAAAATACTGCAAACAAACAAAACCCCCAGTAATCTGACTACATGTCTGTGGGAGAATATATTCAAAGGGCAATAAGACCTGTGGGGGGAAAAAGGTAAAACTCTTTTCATTAGCCATACTGTTTATGGTAGTAGAGTTATTATTCTGAAACAGTTGTGTAATGTGGAGTATTTGTGATATTCTAAATCTTTCATTGCCAATAATATTGTAGAGAACAAGTATTCTTGTTAAAGAAGAAAGCAGATGATGATGTAAAAAAGGCTAAGTAAAAACACTGTGGTACTAAATTTGTATTGAAAGCATCAATATTAACCTATGATAAATGTATTCTCCTGGTTTTAGCAATTTGACATTTTTAGAGACAAAAATTAACCCAAGCAAATAAAAGTCCTTAAAGCCCAGAGGCTGGTGCCTAAAATAGTTTCTCAATAAAAAGAACCAGGCTTCTTGGAGAAACTACTGATTCTAAATCAGGGGCATGAGATGTACAAGGTAGGCCTTTTCTGATAGTAACAAAGCTATCAAAGTTACCAGGGTCTTGACAAAAGGACTCAGAAGCCACTATGAATAGGCTCCCACTGGCCAAAAATAGGACAATTTGGATATTACTAAAAAAAAAAAAAGTACAGTGGGTTGAAACACATTAATTATGTTTAAATCCTTGATTTCAAAACAACAACCAAACAAAAGTTAAGTCATCACCCTTGGTGGAAGCTAGGAAATGATTTATTATATTGAAAACCTGTAGATAAAGGGAAAGAAATCGAATGTTTTTCTTGCCTTTTCTACACAAGCTACACTAGTTGTTAACCAAATAGTAGATATGATGTTTCTCTTTAAAAAAGCAGTCCAGCTAATAAAGACAGAATGATAGAATTAGAATATCATTATTTTGCAGATCCAATAAATTGAGGGTGCTAACTTCACAAAAGGAAAGACATTATGTGCTTTTGAAGAAAGAATATATGACTTAAGCTGCTTTAGCCGTATATGTACCACTTTTAGAAAACACAGAGCCACCACCTTGGGGATGTAAACTGGCAAAATCCACACTGTCAGAAATACAGTGCAAATAATCTGATTTGTTTATCAAATAAATTACAAAAAAAAAAAAAAAGACAAGAAATGAAGGAGGAAACTTTCAATTAAAAGAGATTTAGGCCGGGCGCGGTGGCTCAAGCCTGTAATCCCAGCACTTTGGGAGGCCGAGGCGGGTGGATCACGAGGTCAAGAGATCGAGACCATCTGAGTCAACATGGTGAAACCCCGTCTCTACTAAAATACAAGAAATTAGCTGGGCATGGTGGCGCATGCCTGTAATCCCAGCTACTCAGGAAGCTGAGGCAGGAGAATTGCCTGAACCCAGGAGGCAGAGGTTGCGGTGAGCCGAGATCGCGCCATTGCACTCCAGCCTGGGTAACAAGAGCGAAACTCCGTCTCAAAAAAAAAAAAAAAAAAAGAGAGATTTAAGAGACATATAAACCAATCAAAATGTGCAGACTATATCTGAAGTCTGATTTTAAACAAAAACCAAAAGCCCATGTGTGCTATGATCCAGGAATTCGTCTTCTGATATATACCTGAAAGAAATGAAAGCAGGGTCTCAAAGAGATCTTATATATCCATGATCTTAGCAGCATTATTCACAATAGGCAAAGGGCAAAAGCAACCCTGTCCAGTGACAGACAAATGAATGAAGAAAATGTGGTATGTTTACCCTTAGAAATGAAGGAAATTCTGACTTATATTACAACATGGATGAATCTTGAGGTCATTAATCTAAGTGAAAAAAGCCAGTCAGAAAAAGACAAATACAAGTTTACATACGTGAAGCATCTAGGGTAGTCAAACTCATGAAAACAGTAAGTAGAATGGTGGTTACCAAGGACTGAGGGGAGGAGAAAACGGGGAATTGTTCAATGGGTATAGAGTTTTGATTCACAAGAAATTGAAAATGAGTTGCAAAACAATGTTAAGTATACTTAACACTACTAAACTGTATACTTAAAAATGGTTAAGTTGGTAAATTTTATGTTACGTGTACTTTACCATAATTAAAATCTTTTTAAAAATCCTAGTATATAATAATAAAGATATAAAACCTCAAGAAAATACTAGCAAACCAAATCAAACAACATATACAAAGCATTACACACTATGTCCAAGTGAGATTTATCTCAGGAATGCAAGGTCAATTTAACATCTGAAAATCAATGTAATATACCACCTTAATAGAATAAAAGACCAAAAACCACATGGTATCTCAGACGCAGGAAAAGCACTTAACAAAACTAAACACACTTTCAGGATGCAAACACTCAATGAACAAGTAACAGAGGGATCTTCTTCAACTTGATACAGGGCATTTATGAACAACTCATGGCTAATATGATCATTCATAAAAATCTAAAAACTTTCCCCCTAAGATTAGGAAGAAGACAAGTGTTCTGGTCTCATCACTTCTATTCAACATTGTACTGGAGGATCCAGGATACTTATGCAAGAAAAACAAAGAAAAAGGAAAGAGGCATCTAGATTGGAAAAAGTAACTTATCTCTATTTGCAAATGATACGATCTTGTAAACAGAAAATCCTAAGAAAGTCACTCTCTCACACACAAAACTATTGGTTAATAAATGACTTCAGCAAGGTTGTGAAATACATGATTAATATGCAAAGTCAGCGGCATTTTTATGGCCTAGGAATGAACGGTCCCAAAATGAAATTAAGTAAACAATTCCATTTACAATAGCACCAAAACATACCAAAATACCGAGGAATAAGTTTAAATAAAAGCAATCCCAGCACTTTGAGAGGCCAAGGTGGGTGGATCATGAGGTGAGGAGATTGAGACCATCCTGGCTAAAATGGTGAAACCCATATCTACTAAAAATACAAAAAATTAGCCAGATGTGGCGGCATGTGCCTGTAGTCCCAGCTACTTGGGAGGCTTGCTTGAACCTAGGAGGTGTAGTTTGCAGTGAGCTGAGATTGCACCACTGCATTCCAGCCTGGGTGACAGAGCAAGACTGTGTCTCAAACAAACAAACAAACAAACAAACAAACAAACAATTAAAAAAAAAACCAAGAAACAAAAACAAAAACAAACAAAAAAAGCAAGACTTGCAAGCTGAAAATTACAATTAAAATTAAAGAATATCTAAATAAACGGAAAGACCATCTGTGTTCATGCTTTGCAAGATGTACTTCCTAATTTGTTCTAGAGATTTAACCCAATCCCTATGACCATTCTGGTTGTCATTTTTTAAAAACTTTTTTCAGAAAGAATAAACTTATTCAAAATTAATATGAAAATGCAAGGGACACGGAATAGCTAAATTAATCTGGAAAATGAAAAAGTTAGAGATTTACATTTTCTGATTTAAAATTTTACAACAAAGCTACAGTAATCATGATAGTGAGATACAGATCAATGGAACAGAATTAAAAGTCTAGAAATAAACCCTTATATTTGTGGTCAACTGATTTTTCACAAGACCCCTGAGATAATTCAAGGGGGAAATAACAGTCCTTTTAACAAATGTGCTGGGACAACGGAGTAATCACATGCAAAAGAGTGCAGTTGGAACCCGACCTCAAACCACACACAATAACGTGTGTTAACTCAAAATAGATCAGTCCTAAATGTGAGAGCTAAAATGATAAAACTCATAGAATCATTGTGGCCCTGGGTTAGGTAATAATTTCTCATCTATGATACCAAATGCATAAGTGATAAAGGAAAAACAAATGGGACTTCACTAAATTCAAAACTTCTGTGCATCAACTACTATAATCAAGAAAACAAAAAGAGAAAATGGAAGCAAATATTTGTAAACCACAGATCTGATCAGAAACTTTTATCAAGAAAATATAAAAAAATACTTACAACTCAATAATAAAAATGACAGCCAAATTCAAAAACAGGCAAAAGATTTGAAAAGTTCTCCAAAAATATATATACAAATAAATAGCTAATTATCACATGAAAAGATGCTTAACATCTTTAGTGATATGGTTTGGCTGTGTGTCCTCACCCAAATCTCATGTCAAATAATAATTCCCAGTGTAGGAGGAGGGGCCTGGTGGGAGGTGACTGAATAATTGGGGCCGACCTCCCCTTTGCTGTCCTCGTGACAGTTCTCTACAAGACCCAGTTGTTTGAAAGTATGCAGCACCTCCCGCCTCTCTCTCTCTGTCTCTCTCCTGTCGGCCATGTGAACACTGAAGACGTCCTTTCTTCCCCTGTCTTCCACCATGACTGTAAGTTTCCTGAGGCCTCCCGGCCATGCTTCCTGTACAGCCTGGGGAACTGTGAGTCAATTAAGTCTCTTTGCCTTATAAATTACCCAGTCTTGGATGTTTATTTATAGCAATATAAGAAGAGACTAATACAAGTGGTTATCAAGGAAATGCACAACAAATTCACAATGAGATACTACCTCACAGCCAGCAGGATGGCTAAAATTAAAAAGACAGTAACATGTATTGATGATGATGTGAAGAACAAAATCCTCATACACTGCTAGATGAACTGCAAAATGATACAGACATTTTGGAAATATCTGGCAGTTCCTTAAAAGGTTAAATAGAATGAAAACATAACCTGGCAATTCCACTCCTGGGTATGCGCAAGAGAAATGAAAATGTATTATTCATAACAGCCAAAAAGTGGAAACAAACCAAATGAATGTCCATCAACAGATTAATGCATGAACAAAATGTGGTAAAAATCTATACAATGAAGTATTATTGAACAATAAAAAGGAATAAAGAACTGATACATACTGCAGTACATATGTATCCATACTTCATTCCTTTTTAAATATGCTACTTAAAAGAAGTCAGTTAGAAAAGACCAAACTGTATGATTCCATTCATATAAAACACCCAGAATAGGCAAATCTATGGAGAGAGAAAGTAGATTGGTGGTTGCCTAGGTTGGAGGAGGTTAGGGAGGGTATGAGGGCAAATGAGAGTAACTGTTAATGAGTATGGGGTTTCTTTTTGGGAGGATGAAGATGTTTTAAAAAATTTGATAATATTAAGAAACTGATTACATTTCAGTATGATAATGGTACTGTGGTTTTATTTACAAGGAAAAAATCAATCCTTATCTTTTAGAGATACATACTAAAATATTATGAACAAAATGATAAATGTCTAAGATTTGCTTGAAATACAGGGAAAGTGAACAGCTATACAGATGAAACAATATGGCAAATGGAGCCTAACATGATATTCATTATATCCTATTGTCTATTTTTGTCTGTTTGAAATTTTCTATAATTAAAAACCAGGCTGGACATGGTGGCTCATGTCTGTAATCCCAACACTTTGGGAGGCTGAGGTGACAGGATTGCTTGAACCCAGGAGCTCAAGACCAGCCTAAGCAACACAGTGAGATCCCCTCTCTACAAAAAATAAAAAAATTAGCGAGCTATGGTGGCTTATGCCAGTAGTCCCAGCTGAGGCGGGAGGCTTGCTTAAGCTTGGGAGGCTGAAGCAGCAGTGAGTTATGCTCATACCACTGCATGCCAGCCTGGGCAACAGAGTGAGACTCTGTCTCACAAAACAACAACAAAAAATGACAGGCACTTACTGGATCACATAGGTCAATTTCCTTCAGGTAACCTATTCCACCAACAATGCTATTATTTCACAATCAGTACAAAAGATAACTTTAACACCAAAATTCCATGATTCCTCTTTTGGCTCCTGAAGCATAATTAATACTCATTGTAGAATACACTAAAAAGCACCTTAATTTCTGTAATTTTTGTTCTTTCAATATAAGTACCTATGTAAAAAGAGAAACAGCTGGGCGCAGTGGCTCATACCTGTAATCCCAGCATTTTGGGAGGCCGAGGTGGGTTGATCACCTAAGGTCAGGAGTTCGAGACCAGCCTGACCAGCATGATGAAACCCCATCTCTACAAAAATACAAAATTAGCTGGGTGTGGTGGCACGAGACTATAATCCCAGCTACTTGGAAGGCTGAGGCAGGAGAATTACTTAAACCCAGGAGGCAGAGGTTGCAGTGAGCCAAGATCACACCATTGCATCCCGGCCTTGGCAACAAGAGCAAAACTCTATCTCAAAAAAAAGTGCTCGCTTCAGCAGCACATATACTAAACTTGGAATGATACAGAGAAGATTAGCATGGCCCCTGTGCAAGGATTACACAAAAATTCGTGAAGTGTTCCATATTTCCAAGAAAGAAAAAAAAACCAATTTCACCACAGCTATTTCACAGAGAGCAGGTCTATCAAGATTCTCCAGTTCAGGGATACTATCATTCTCAGCATTCAACTCAACTAAATAGTACAGAGCAAGTTCCTCTGTACCTGTTTAAGCACTCAAGGTTTAATATGCCAGGCAACTTGCATGTTGACAAAACTTTTTCTGTGAAAGGTCAGATATTAAATATTTTAGAAATAGCAGGTGATATGGTACTGTTCCAACTTCGGACTCTGCAGTTGTAGTATGAAAGCAGGCATAGACAAATGAGCATAGTTCATTTAGTTCCCCTAAAATTTTATTTACAAAAACAAGTGGCAGGCCAGATCTGGCTAGTGGGCAGTAGTTTGCTTACCCCTGTGCTAGAGGTTATTTGACCATGGCAAGTAATTGAAAAGATAAAAAAGGATAAAAATATAATTTAGAATACATATCGGCAACAAAAATCATCATGTAAAGAATATACACTTGTATATGAAGTACAGTACTCACAGGTGTTTGGATCATCATGGCTCGTTGATCTCTCATTGTTCTTACAATATCTAGTGGATAAACTGGCTGATTGCATTCAATGAGACACATGGCTGTTTCCATAGTGATAAGAACCCCAGTTCTTCCAATTCCAGCACTAAAAAGGACAAATACAGGCAAGGTCTTACTGATACTATTCTGTTCAACTACTTGCAGCTTTTGTGCATAAAACTGAATTATAATACAGAAGAACAGCATCACTTTAATGTTTTATATTATAAAAGTAGCAAGCCAAATACAGAATATTTTGAAAACAGAAAAAAAAGTACTGACTCCTCTAATAGCAATTAAATATTCTGTATCTTCCATCTACTACATTAGTTCCAAAGAGACTATTTTAAAAGAGTTAAATTTCAGTTTTTAAAATCTGAACAGGGAATAGAAGCTTACTGAAGTAACTCCACTTTAAAATGCAAAATGATAGAACGACAATAATAAATGAATGCACAAAAGACAATATTTTATACTCAATATAAAATACACCTTTTTTTTTTTGAGATGAAGTCTCGCTCTGTCACCCAGTTTGGAGTGCAATGGTGCCATCTCAGCTCACTCCTGGGCTCAAGTGATTCTCCTGTCTCAGCCTCTCGAGTAGCTGGGATTACAAACATGCGCTCCCACGCCCAGCTAATATTTTTGTATTTTTAATAGAGACAGAGTTTCGCCATGTTGGCCAGGCTGGTCTCAACCTCCTGACCTCAGGTGATCTGCCCACCTCAGCCTTCCAAAGTGCTGCATTGTAGGCATGAGCCACTGCTCTCGGCCTCATTTTAAAATAAAATTTAAATTAAACTTTACCACTGAGCCAAGAACAACTTTTTAACTTCTAATCTGTGAACATAAATGCAGTAGTTATCAGGAACTTGGGATGTAAAATGGCCAAATGTGTTTCACTGTTCTTGCTACTTTGCCTCTCAAATTTTGGTCTATAATCCGTTTTTGATGATTTGAAAGTCTACTTTTAAAATGTGCTATAAAGTTTAAGAATAAAGAGATATCTCAATATATCCTCTGAATAAATTACTTAATAAAGGTGGCCATAATAGGGAGGGAAAAACTTCTATGTCCCAATCTCTGGGTCAGTAGCAGTAAAGGCTGGAATCAACATTTTCGGCCCTTTGAGGGTAGGCAGAAGGGGACCTGGTCTCAAAGGAATAAAGTACCTACTGTTTACTTAAAGCTTTTAGAAGTAGCATATCCTTTGGTAGGGCCACTCCAAGAGAGGTAGGAGTACTCAATGAATGTCCTAAGAGGAGCCACAGGCAAGAAAGGAGGAAGAGAATCTACATATTAGGCTGTAACCTAATGTCTATGCCACTGTCTGAATGAGTCCCCTAAAATTCCCATGTTGAAACTTAATCACCAATGTGATAATATTAAGAGGCAGAACAGTGAGGTGTGGTAGCTCATGCCTATAATCCCAGCACTTTGGGAGGTTGAGGCAGGTGGACCCCTTGAGCGCGGGAGGTGGAGACCAACGTGGGCAACATGGCAAAAACCCAACTCTACAAAAAAAATACAAAAATTAGCCAGGTGTGTTGGTGCACCTGTACCTCCAGCTACTCGTGTGGCTGAGGCAGGAGGATCACTTGAGCCTGGGAGGCAGGGATTACAGTGAGCCATGATAATGCCATTGTACTCTAGCCTGTATGACAGTGTGAGACTCCAACTCAAAAAAAAAAAGAAAAAAGAAAAGGTAGGACCTTTAGGAGGTGATTAAGTCATGAGGGCAGGTTCCCCCATGGATGGGATTAGGGCCCTTATAAAAGGACTTTAGAGAGTGAGTTCACCCCTTCTGTCCCATAGCATATGAGGAAACAGCATTCGTCCTGTCCAGAGAATGACACAACAAAGTGCCATAATGGAAGCAGACAGCAGCCCTCTTGAGACTCTCATTAGAACCTGTGTGTACCTTGATCTTGAACATACCAGCCTTCAGAAGTATAAATACATTTTTGTTCCTTTTAAATTACCCAGTCTCAAATATTTTGTTACAGCAGCACAAATGGACTAAGACAGCCCACAATTCTGTATTTCATCAAACCTATCATAAATTAAGATGAATTTCAGAGGTGTCAAAATATGAAAAGGAGGAGCATCTAAAAATCAGTGCAATCAGTATTATTTTCATGTCTTATTATAAAGTCACTGCCAATCATATGTTAGAACATATCATTTGCATTCTACCTTCAGAGCATGCCTTTGAGCTCTAATTATCACAGTGACAATAACAACATAAAGGACAAAGTATGTACTCTCTCTTAAAAATGACATATCTGTTCAGCTATACATTCATAAGAGACAGAAAACAGAATACCTGCAATGGACAACAACGGGTTCTTCCCTGCCAGCCCTCTTCTTTCGTACATGACAAACAAAATCCAGAAAGTCGCTCGAATCATCAGGGACTCCATGGTCGGGCCAGGCTATGTACTGGATCTGAGTCAGTGGACGACTTTCATTTTTCTAAGAGCAAATGAAAAATTATGTACCTTAACTTTGGTATTATTAAAACTGTCCCTATAAACCTCATAAAATTAACCACGAAAGAAGAGAGGGGGAGACAGAAAACTAAACTCAGCTTCCAGCACAGTTAGCATTGATCAGTAGGTCAGCTGCTCTCTGACCTGCTTCCTCATAGTTGTTTGGTGCCTGTTTGCCTCAGAATTCCATAGACCCTTACAAGATTACAGTTCCCCTTACTGCTCTACAGATAACAACTTGGGATATTATAAGATGTTAAATTTCCCCTTTGAGACATTCTTTTGGGTCCTGCACACTAATGAAACTACTTACTCAGTTGGTCTAAAGGACCCTGAGATAAGCTAACTCACCAAAAAATGTAGTTTCCACCTCCTGATAATTCATCCACCTTATCCCAATCAATCAACGACTTTAATTTCCCAGACCCTTGTTCTCCACAATCCCCTTTAAAACCCCATCACAGATCTTATCTCCTTGGGGAGATGATTTGTAGGTCTCCTCCCATCTCCTTGCTCCGCTGTGATCATTAAACTTTTTATCTGCTGTATCCCTGCTGTCTCAGTTTATTGGTCTGTTACTGCATAGCAGGAATACGAAACTGTTGGTACTATGACATTATCTTTAAGATATATTTGTGTCATTTGAATTTTAAAAGAAAAGCAAAACCAACCACTCCTTCACCAAAAGTTATGTATAAACTCATTAGAATGAAAAATTTCAACACAGGAAAGAAACCTTTATAGAAATAGTTGTATCCATTTAAGTATTGGCTAATTACATTACCATTCTTTTTATAACTCAATTTCTGTATGTGTAAAGTACTTTTAAGATGATACTCAAGTAAATAGGTAGAAACAAACTAAGACCCAGATAAACACTTAAAGAAAACTAAGGAATTCTTGGGCGAGCAAAAATGGTAAAGAATATTTTTTTGTGAAGAAAGCTGAACTAATCCTCATACAATGCAGATGAAATTATGGAAATCAGAAAAATAAAAACTCAAGATAAATGTGTATTAAAAACTGGAGACAATAAAAACACAAAGTCAAATCAGTGGGATTAATTCTTTTTGGAGAGCCAATGGCTGGTATAATGGAGACAGTAAGAGTGCTGGATTTAGATACATCTTGATTCAAATCTTGACTCTGCCAGTTATGGCATTCAATGTTTCAGAACCTAATTTCCTTCAACTGAAAAATGAAACAACATCTATACTTTTAAGAAACAGTCTTATGCTAAAAAGTCTCCATGAGAGGACCTGTAAATCACCCAGTCAGCTACTTGGCACCATATACTCAATAACTGGTTGTTACAGTCATTCAACACTATGATTATAACTATGGTTATTGCCATTTATACTAAAGAGAGCTTCCTGAAAAGTAAAAGTAAAATGTATTCAAGACTTGAGGTAGTATCTGCTATCACTGATCCATCCATGTATGTATTTCTTTATGGAAGCAAACTTATTTTCCCAATTATGTTTGGCTCAAACTTTAGAAACAAACTCATGTCTTAGTTCTGATGTACTCAGGGTATGTAAAGAAAAGTCACTATGGTATAAAAAACTGTCATGGATAATCTACAGGTGGAGTATAATAGAGACTATGCTAAAGATAGACATTATTTTATTTATACATACATAGCCATTATCATTTATTTGAGAAAATGAAGAAATATCTTATTGGGTTGACCTGTTATATTAGACCATGAACTACATAGTATGTGTCCCCAAACCCTAAATTCATTCTGATGTATCTAGCCCATAAAATCTTGAAATTTTAAAATTCTTGTAATTTAGCTTCATTCAATGCTAGATTCATTTTCTATAAATTAGCACAACTTCTGGTTTCTTCCCTTTTAGTCAGTAAGGCTCTGTCTCTCTGGTTTCCTTTAATCATGCTCTTGGGGTTGGAGGGGTGTTCCCATTTCCAAAGGCTTGACCACTGATGGGATAGTCCTGGGCACTCATAGCTTGTGCTGTTTGCTCTTCTCCAGCAGTTACTTCCTTCCTGTAGTCCCTTTTAAAACCAAAGGTGGTTGGCAGGGGGTATCTAGCTGCAGGCAGTGAAAGTAGGGTGTACTGTCTCTAGCAGCCTGACAGAACTGGCAGCATGATGCTCTCTATATACATCTTCTAGTTGGGATACTGAGCCATCATTTATTAATCAGTTTCAATCAAAGCCAAGGGGACTGACCCAGGCAGAATTAAGAGCTGGAAATTAGAAATCTATACCCCATCTGCTCTCAGAAGGTCCTGGTTACAATCTTTTCCTTCTTAAGGGGACTGTGAAGTTGCTCTCTTCTACTCTTTTAAGAAAAAAAAAAAATTTCATAGCTTTCAATTTTTTTTTCCATTTCCACAGACATACCCAAATACTGTACTGATATTACTTGGAGTCAAAGATTTTTTTATAACCAAAAATATTTAAATAGTTGTTCTGAATAGGCAAAGTAGTAAGAGTAATAAATATTATTTACCACATTCCCTTTTCACTGACCATTCATATTTAGTCATAGAAACTGGAGAACAACAATTATATAATAGAATAGGGTAATACTCTTAATGAAATTCCAAAGTACCCCAATTAAAGCAGATAAATAATTCAATAATTTTTATAGTATTTCCTAGTAACCAGTATTCAAACTAAATACATTTTCAACTTTGAGTCTTTGCTTTGAACACAACAGTTCTAATAAACAGATATCCTGCCCTCTTACCTCTTGGTTAAATAGTGTCATCTTTCTGAAGATATAGGCAGTGTTTCCTTCTTCAGAGTGGCAGGTAACTTGGTAGCATCCATAAGATGAACTGCCTGTGGGTTCTGGCCAATATTGGTGACATTTAACCTAATATTGATACAAATAAATAAACAATAAATAAAATAATATGCATATGGATTCAAGCTCTCCAATGTTTAAAAATGTTTTAGTTTTTAATACATTTCAAACTTATGGAAAAGTTGTAAGAATAATTTAATGAACTTCATCTAGATCTGCCAACTTGTGTTTTTCTCTTCCTTTTTTTTTGAGATGGAGTTTCACTCTTTTTGCCCAGGCTGCAGTGCAATAGCACAATCTTGGCTCACTGCAACCTCCACCTCCTGGTTTTAAGTGATTCTCCTCCCTCAGCCTCCCAAGTAGCTGGGATTACAGGTATGTGAGACCACACCCAGCTAATTTTGTATTTTTAGTAGGGACGAGGTTTCACCATATTGGTCAGGCTGGTCTCGAACTTGTGACCTCAGGTGATCTGCCCGCCTCAGCCTCCCAAAGCACTGGGATTACAGGCATGAGGCACTGTGCCCAGCTGACATTTTTTCGTTGTCACTTTTTTCCCTTTTTAATAGTAAGTATTCTGGCTGTATTTTGAGACTGCAAATATCCTCATTAAATCTTAACATTTTTTAAAACAGCTGTAATGACATAATTCATATACCATACCACTCACTCATTTATTGTATACAATAGTTTTTAGTATATTCACAGAACTGTGCAAACACCACCACAACTACTTTTAGAACATTCCCATTACACCCAAAATAAACCCTATACCAATTAGTAGTTACTGTTCATACTCCCTCATCCGTTCCCCTTATCTCACCTCAGATCTAGACCACTACTAATCTACTTTACGTCCCTACAAAGTTGCCTATCCTGGACATTTCATAAAAATGGAATCACTCAATATGTGATCTTTTTGACCTCTTTCACTATGCTAAGTATTTTCCAGTTTACCCATGCTGTAGTATGTATCACTACTTCATTCCTTTTTATTGCTAAATAATATCCAACCTTAAGACTATACCACATTTTATTTCGTATATTTGAGTTGTTTCTACATTTTGGCTATTATAAATGCTGCTGCTATGAATGCTCATGTACAAATTTTTGTGTGGACAGACCTTTTTAACTCTTTTGGATTTAGGAATGAAATTAATCAGTTATGCCAACTCAACGTTTAACTTTTTGAGGAACTACAAGACTGTTTTCCAAAATGATTTTATAAACCCCCCAGCAGTGTAGGAGGGTTCTGTTTTTTCCGTGTCATCCCTAGCACTTTTTATTGGTCCTTTTTATTTTAGCCATCCTTGTGAATATAAAGTCTCATTAAGGTTTTGATCTGCATCTCCCTGATGATAATGATGTTAAGCATCTTTTCTTGTGCTTCTTAGCGATTTGTATATCCTCTTTGGAGAACTATTAAGATTCATTGCCCATTTTTAAATTCCATTATTTATAATTTTACTGTTGAGTTGTAAAGAGCTCTGTACATACTTTAGATACAAGTCCCTTAACAGATGTATATTAATCCATTTAAATAATAACAATGACAGTAGTGGTTAATACTTATATCACATCTATTTATGTGTTAGTCAGTTTTATGCACTTAACCATGATGATTTAAAATAGGAAACCACAAGAAAAGAAGATTAACGGTTACAAAAGCTTAAATAAACATGAGTACTTTGACTGCATATGTGCAATATAATTTGAAAAAAGTCCAAGCAATGTGTAAGATTCAACTATGACTTACTCTGCCACGTTCAACTTGTGTGGTCAACATTACAACCATAGAGGAGCCTTGTTCCCAAGTCATCTGCCAAAAATCTGTACAAGTGTGTGGTAATGGCCCTTGACAAGCGATGTACTGATTTATAATGCTGGAAGAAGGAATTTCCATCTAGAAAGAAAAGGGAATGAAAATAAAATGTTTTGAATTACTTTTTACAGTAATCAGGAATATGAGAATCATCCACTGACTATTATAGTAAATATAACTAATCTCAATAAACTGCCATCAGTAAAACAAATCTTTATCAATTTCTTATTTGTAGAAGAAATTTCATGGCGATGTTCAATAGTTATATATATTTATCTTTTAATTAGTGGAAATAAGAATTTAAATACTTTGCAAATATTTTTCTGGGCCCAAGTGATCCTCTTGCCTTGGCCTCCCAAAGTGCTGAGATTACAAGTGTGAACTACACCCAGCCTATTATGATTTTAAAAGTAGCTTAACACAGAATTCTGTTTCAGAGGCAGAGACATGGTAAAGAAATACAAAATATTTATCTGTAAATAGTTTATTGGTAAAATCTGTGAAGAACAAAAATTTTGCCACTTGTTTCAGCTTGAATTTTTACATGTAAAATAGCTTTAGCGGTTATTAGAAGTACATTTTAAGTTCATAATTTTTAGAAAGAGGTAAGATAGTATTTAGGAAAGATGAGTCATCAGTCATCCTACTACATCTTGAGATTATTTTTTTTTAAAAAAGGTGACATATGCACATGATAATTCAAAGAAAAACAAAGAGTGAATAAAGAAAGTCTTTTCTCCCATTTCAGCTACTTTTGTTTATACCCAGGAAGGTAACTTTTTTCTCTGTTGGTCATACAGCCTTCTCAGAGGCATTTTACACACAATACACAAGTGTATATGCAAAACTAACTTCCCACTTTTCTGTAAAACTTTTTAAAAAATGGTAGCATACTATGTATAATGTTCTGCTTCTTATTTCTCTTTTTTACTTGATTTTTGAGATCATGTTTGATTAGTACATAAAATTTTACCCTTTTAAATAACTCTACTGTATAAATATACAACAAAATATTTAATACAGATTTAAGACCTTGATAATCTATATGCTGGCAGTTAACAAGGCTAAACTGATTATTTTTGTAAACCAAACATTTTTGTGCAATGTAGAAATATATTTCTATTTATAAAAAAATACAGGCCTTATTTAAAAAAGGTCTTATCAGAGGTATATTCTTAAGTAGCAAATCCTCCATCAAAGATTCTCTATTTGCAAATTTGACTACTTGCTAAAATTTATTCATAACCCTCAAAACAGGAAGAAATGGCAATGCTAAATCAAAATGTATGTGCATTAAAAATTTTGATAGACAATGCCAAGTTGCTCTCTGAAGAGGTTCTACCAATAAATACTTCCACCAATAATGTATGAAGAGTGCTTATTCTCTATACTCTCATTAATATATCCATAATTCCTCATCCACAGTTCTGAAACTCCCAATGCTGTGAAATGCATGTTTTTTATTTTTGTAATCTTGCCCCAACCTGTGCTCATTTGACAGCAAATCTGACCTGAACTGACCTAAGATTATTTGTACTCTTTATTAGTCCTACTTAGGGAGAATATATTATAGTTTGCTGTTAACTATTCAGACATATTGATTACAGGGCACATGTACCATAGATCGCCAGTGATGTTACTTATGGTAGTATATGGTATATGTACCAAATAACCTTTCAAAATTCCAAAAATTTGGAATCCCAAAGTATATTTTTCTATATTCTCCCACTCAATGCCCCTTTATGTGGAGAATGAGGTCTTCCTATGTTGCCTAGGCAGGTCTCAAACTCCTTGGCTAAAGCTGTCCTCCAGCCTACGCCTCTCTTAAGTGCTAAGATTACAGGCATGAGCTCCTACTGCGCCTGGCCCCAAAGCATATTTAATTGAAGGTTTCACATAAAGAATGGGGACCTACATGTAGGTATTACCAAACTTTTGCTCTTTCAGTCTCATAGGTGAAATAGTAATTCCTTGAAGTTTTCATTTGCAGTTTTCTTTTTTGTAAATTGCATGTATTTTTCATTTAACACTGTTTGATATTATTTTTCTTTTTTTTCTTTCTTTTTTCTTTTTCTTTTTTTTTTTTTGAGACAGAGTTTCGCTCTTGTTACCCAGGCTGGAGTGCAATGGCGCGATCTCGGTTCACCACAACCTCCGCCTCCTGGGTGCAGGCAATTCTCCTGCCTCAGCTTCCTGAGTAGCTGGGATTACAGGCACGTGCTACCATGCCCAGCTAATTTTTGTATTTTTAGTAGAGACGGGGTTTCACCATGTTGACCAGGATGGTCTCGATCTCTTGACCTGGTGATCCACCCGCCTCGGCCTCCCAAAGTGCTGGGATTACAGGCGTGAGCCACCGCGCCCGGTCAGTATTTTTCTAAGTGTTATGACAGTTTTGTGGTTTTGCTACCAAAATAAAAGCCCTTAGAAGAGTTATATCCTTAAGCAGCTAATACTCCATCAAGGATTCTCTATTTGCAAATTTGACTACTTGCTAAAATTTATTCATAACCCTCAAAACAGTTGCAGGGCCTTCTTGGTCATCTAGTAGACATTCTCAGAACAGTGAAAGATTTGAGTCAGCTGAAGATATGCACATTTCCAGGTGAGATGAAACGAAGCAACCTGACATTTTGTTTTAGCTCTCATACTGTAAACAAGTAGCCTTTTTGCATTCTATGTAGTGCCATATTTTTCACCTTTTTGATTTTTTTACTGGTGATTTTGCTCTTTAAAAATGGCCCCCACCTGTGGTTTTAAAGTGCTGACTAGTGTTTCTAAGTGCAAGAAGGATGTGATATACCTCATGGAGAAACTATGTGTGTTAGATAAGCTTCCTTGAGGCATGAGTTACAGTGTTGTTGACTCTGAGTTCAAGGTTAATGAATCAGGAATATATATCAAATAAAGTGTCTTTAAACAGAAACAACACTATGCATTAATCAGTTGATGAAAATGTTGTGACTTTAGGCCGGGGGAATTTAACCCTGTATTTTCCCTAGAAGCAATGATTAAATATTCACTAATTTAGCATGTACAAAGACTTTCTAGAGCATGACAACATTGAATGGTGAGGATTAATTCTATTTACAAATACAGTGATATATGTGAGCTTAAAAATAATTTGGAGATTATTAGCTGAAACAAGATTGGCCACTGGTTGATAGCTCTTGAAGCTAGGTAAGAGGTATGGAGGGACTCATACTATTCTCTCTACTTTTGTATAGATTTTAAAATGACTATTAGAAATGTCATCTGCATCATTTCCTCTTCTATGGATTGTCTTTGCATGTTCTTTATCCACTATTTTCATTGAATTTTCTTTTTTCTTTTTTTTTAAATTCCACCAGTTGTTAATTGACCTTTATTGAAATATTTTCCTTTGTGCTTCCTAACTAGCTGGGCATTCCACAGCACCACTGTTGATGTCATCTACGATGTCATGAAGGTGGCAGCCATCAACATTACAGCCCACAGGCTGGGTAGTCCTCAGGATCTCTTTAATGGTTCCAGAGAGTTCTCTGGCTAAAGATTGGTGTCGCATCTGTCGAGCAATGTTGACAATCTCATCGAAAGTGATACTCCCACTGTGTTTAATGTTTTTCTGTTTCTTTCTGTCTCTTGGGGGTTCCTTAAGGGCTTTGATGATCAGGGCAGAGGCAGAAGGCAGCACCTCAATCTGGGCCTGTCTGTTCTGAATGGTTAGTTTCACTGTAATCCTCAGGTGTTCGTTGCCTTGGCAATGTCATCACCAACCTTTTTTGGAGACAGACCCAGGGGGCCGATCTTGGGGGCAAGCGCAGAAGTGGCACCGACTTCACCCCCAGCGTACCTCAGGTATACGACTTTGATCTCGTTGGGGTCGAACTTCGGCGGCATGGTGGAGAAGGCTGGTGTCGGATGAACCCAGATTCGGGAAGACCGAAGAGTGTTGTACCTTGGCTTCCTCCGAGCCGAAAGCCGAAAGACTTTTTTTTTCTTTTCTTTTGAGACAGGGTCTTGTTCTGTCATCCAGTGACAGTTACTGTGATCATGGCTCACTGCAGGCTCAAGCAATTCTCCCACCTCAGCCAGCCTCCTGAGAAGCTGGGACAACAGACATGCACTACCATGTCCACTAATATTATTGGTTTTGTATTTTTTATTCGAGAAATGGAGTCTCACTATGTTGCCCAGGCTTATTTTTCTTATTCCTTTATGAAGTTATTTGTATATTAAAGAAATAAGCCTTTTCTAGTATTTAAATAATTCCATTTGTCATTTGATTTTAGTAGTTTTTAAGCATACCAAAAATAACAAATTTTATCTTGTCAAATTCATCAATCTCTTTAAGCTTAGACATGTATCTAAGCTTAACAAACCTCCCAGAGATTTTAAACAATTCTCACATATTTAAGTAATTTCATAATACCATTTAAAAAATTACATTTTGATATATTTGAAATATATGTTGGTATCAAGAGTGAGTAGAGGTGAAATATTTATAGATGAATGATATGATATAAAGATCTGCTTCAAAAGAACCTGGTAAAGGTGAAACAAGATTTGTCATGAGTTGACAAGTGCTAAAACTGAGTGATATGTATATGAAAGTTCATTTTACTTTTTGCTCTCATTCTGTACATTTGAAATTTTCTAATTACAGAGTTAAGAAAAAAATAGTAATTTTTTTCCAAGTAAGAAAAAAAAATGCCTCTTTACAATGACATATTCTAGACCAGTGGTCCCCAACCTTTTTGGCACCAGGGGCCAGTTTCTTGGAAGACAATTTCTCCATGAAGGGGGGTTGGAAGGGTGAGAGATGGGGATGATTATAGGATGAAACTGTTCTACCACAGATCATCAGGCATTAGAGTTTCATAACGAGCTTGAAACCTAGATTCCTCACATGTACAGTTCACAATAGGGTTTGCAGTCCTATGAGAATCTAATGCCATCGCTGATCTGACAGGAGATGGAGTTCAGGCGATGATGTTTGCCCACCATTCACCTACTGTCATATGGCCCAGTTCCTAACAGACCATAGGTGATTACCAGTCCATGCCCAGGGGTTGAGGGCTGCTGTTCTAAGCAGGTGACCCAACCACCCATTCATTGGATAGTCTGTTTTATCTCCAATGATTTAAAAGGCCACCTCTACCACAAACAAAATTCTAGTATTTATCTAAGTCTACTTATGGAAGGGACTATTCTATTTCCACTGCTGTACCTATTAATATACAAGTACCAAAATATTGTCTTTAACACTGTTCTTTCTTTTCTTTCTTTAATATTACTTTGATAATATTTTAAAATATCTTAAGTTTTAATATTCTATCCAGGTTAGGATTTTAACAAAAAGAAAATAACCTCAAAGTTCACAGTGGCTTCTATTATTCCAAATGGCAAAGTCATAATAAAAATAAACTTACATTTATATAGTTCGCATTGATGTAGTCTTCATTACCTTTTAAAATGACCCGTGTGGCATCATCTAAAACATTTAAAAGAAACAATGTTTTAGCAAAGTTATGTTTAAAGATTAAATTTAACAGAGACAATAAGATACTTACAAGGAGAAATATCTCTGTATCTATTTTTGGAAATATTCTGAGGTAATTTGGCACAAGACATTGTCATTCCAGGTTTTTTCCGATAAAGTTGCTAAAAAAAAAAAAAAAAAAGGGAACCATTCCAACAAAAGCCATAAACAATTTTTGTTTTGTTTTCCAGACTTGTTTCTATACTAAAAAGAAACAGATTTTTTTCCCCTTTGACTAGCTCATCTATACAGTGATATTCCATAAGCTAGTAGAGTACTGAACCAGATTTGCAAATCTGAATTCTTCAGTTTCTGATATAAATTATGTGTCATATTTTGAAAAGTGGTAAAAAAACCAGTGAAACCAATTCTGCTTAGAGCAGAAGTACCCGAAGTTGTGAGTAGCAAATCTGCAGAAAACATTTAACTTTCATTTAGTTTAGAAGTGTTTACAGTATATGAACTAAGAACTTTTGAACAAAAACTAACACATATATCCTAAATGTTTTATAGTTATATACTTACCTATAACATCTATGTCAGAGCAAAAAATATTAATGATGGTCATGTCTAAAAACACATTAAGAACTATCCAGGAAGCCTAGCATGGCTGTGCATGCCTGTAATTCCAGCTACTTAAGAGGCTGAGGCAGGAGGATTGTTTGGATGTAAGAGTTCTAGATCAGCGTAGGCAACATAGTGAGACCCCCTTCTCAAAAACAAACAGTAACAACAACAAAAAATTCGGGTTTACTAATTTAAACAAATTAATTTCATATAGTCTGAATAAAACATTTCAAAATCTACTGTGTGCTCGTGGGTCAAAATGCATATTATAAGCACTGAAGAAGCATTCTAGTTCTCTGGATATAATGATCTGTCTGAAAGTTTTGTTTTTTTCGTTTTCAAGATTGCACTGACAAAAAATAAACAAAGATTAAATATGACAAGGTATAAACTTCAAAAAATAAGTTATTTTCCTTTAGCTCAGGATTTTAAAGTCTATAATAGCCTATCCTCACCTGCCACTTTTCAAAAAAACAGCTATTTAACTATAGAAAATAATTTAGTTTGATGACATATGTATAAAATTTCCTTATCCCTTTTTAAAAATATATATTCTATTTATATAACCATAGCTAGTATTTTGGGAGCAATTTTTAAAAGTTGGCATTTTGGAACTCTTTATGTCAAACATTATTCAAAATATCATTTTCGTTTAGAAATTATAATGCATAGGTTAGGTACTTAAGAAACCATGAAACTAGTTAGAAAAAAAATCAGCAAAATGCTTTTTATATATAATGATATTACTTACATCAAATTGTGTCAGGATTGTTCCAGTGATAAGCCCCTCAGCTAGCTGAATCATTGACTCCCGCAGGGAATGGTCATCCTGATGCACACTATCTAGTGGAGCTTTTTCAGGAATATACTGGAAATCTGGTTCATTTTCAAGCTTTTCTTCCACTACATCATATACAGCTAAAACAAAACAAAACAAAACAAAACAAAACAAAACAACCAAACCCCAAAATGTATGGAAATCTTAATGAATTAATGATAGGAATTTATCAGATACTGTATAATGTTTTGTTCAAAAAATAATCCATTTATGAAGAATTACACTAGATCTGAGTCTGGTGTCACTATGGGGGGGGACAGAAATTAGTTGTGGAGTTGAAGAGCTTTGCTGTACCTTTGGAAGAAAGAAGTGTTCTTGGCTACATGGCTGAAAATGTTGGTAACTTGAAGAGATAATAAGAAAGAGAAGAGCTGCTAAGAAGCAGCTGTGAATACACCTGCCCTTAATTTGGAGGGACCTAGGGCAAGAGTACAAATAGAGGCCTATACACCATATGTCTAACTATGAGAAGTTACAACAAACACAGTGCTAAACAAAATATAACTCATCCTCTTTCTGTGATGTATCTACGAAACAACCGGGAAGTCAGACTTCAAATGAGAATTCTAAGCCAGAATTCATGGTCATGGTAATGTGAGGAGAATTGGACCCTAGATCCTAGGCCTATATTCCACCGTATTTCTTTTCCCACTCTCAGTTCCATTTTTTAACATAGGGGCCTATAAACAGGTAGGCAAAGATCCCAGCCCACATGCAAGCTATGTTTACTCCTCTCCCTCTATAAACTGTAGCCTCTTAGCTACCAGCTGGGCTGGGATACACATACCATGTGAACCAACCTTGAGAGAATGGATGTGAGGAAAATACTCATAAGATCTAGAAAGGCTCAGGGTTATTTGGACCCAGAAATGAGGTTTGAAAAAAGTGGTACAGAAAAGGAAGGGAGGTTATAGCTTGGTATGTCCTTTTGGTCTTATAAAATCATAACTCCATTGGGAGAAGAATGAGAGCCAAAGCAGGGCCTTCTAAAATATGGAGCCAAGGTAGGGGCTTCCTTTACCCTTGCCTAAGAGATCTGGTTCCTCCTTGAATATGTATACATTTTTTAGAAAAATAAATTTCTGAAATGAAGGATGAAAACACAAAAAGGTATGACAACACTTTGCCTAAGAAGAAATAAGAATTATAGGGGAAAAGATAAGAAAAACAAAAATATATTCTTAGAAACATAGTTTTAAATTTTAATTATATGTTACTTAAAGTAAGAATGGACATGATAGACCTACAATGAAAGCAGATGCACATCTGGCTCCACATTTTGACTATAAAACAATTTAGAAAGATCTTTTGCAAGAAGTAGACCCTAGGTGGGTTCCTCTCCTACTGTAAAGCAAAAGGATGAGATTTGGAATTGCAAAAAGGCTGGGTCTTTGGCATCACATGGATTTTTGTTCATAATCTGGTTGAATCTGTGAGCAGGCAACTGAACGTTTTGGTGTCAAAGTATCTTCAACTCTAGAATGGGGATAATTCATCTATCTCACTGGATGTCTGTGAGGATTAAATGAAAATACACAAAAGAGCCTAGGTGTATAGAAAGCTTTAATAACTATTAGTTAATATTATTGAATTCTTTAGGATCGATTACCAAGAGAAAACAGAATACAATAAATACAGAAAAAATAATATTATTCCTGGTTTAAAATTTAAGTAGCTGTATGTGATAGAAAATGCCTAATGACTCACCTAAGTATCAGGTCTAAATGAACAAGTTCCTTGAAAAGTCAAAATAGAATGTTCTGTTGAAGTCCTTTTAATCTTCCTAGAAAGCCAATGCTAGACCATGAATGGAAAAGAACACAAAGTGGAGAAGATAAAATGAAAACGCCTATTTGTGAACAAGAGGTAAAAAGAGGATTGTTTTGTTTTGTTTATAAAAAAGAAATATCCTTGCAAAATTTTGCAGGGTTGGGTGTAGTGGTGACAAATAGAATTTGAATGGTATTTTACTTTTCTGTGGTACACATTCAACAAGTGGTAATATGGCATTAACAGTAATTATTCTGTGGCTAAAATAATAATAGCAAATTATACAGAACAAAACCAGAAGAGTATGTTTAATTCTGGGATATTAGAAATATAAAACTTTTTTCTTAGAGGAGACTGATAAAAGAGTTTTGAGGGAACTCTAAACAATGCCATATGAACACTGGCTGAAGACCCTAGGACTGTTAAACTGGATAAAGGGAGGAGGGTTTCTGGGAAAATTAGCTGCTGTCAAAAAAAAAACTCAAGGAAGAGGGGTTAAACTTATAATGCATAGCATAAAGTGATAGAATTAGGAGCAGGACTCAAGAAAGATGGACTTTTAGTTCAATTTATAGTTTGAGCTATCCAAAGATGGAATGACCTGATTCAGGAGCCACCAAGTGCTCTATATTGATAGGATGTTCTTGACGTTGTGGTGGAGGAAATTCAAGCAATAAGCAAAGGAGCTAGAGCTTATGGTGTTCAAGGTTTCTCCAAACCTGAAAACCTATAACTATGAATTAACAAGTTAGCGGTCCAGATCGGGAGATAACATGATTAGACTAGTAGATACATACTGAAAACACAGACAGTATTTTTAAAACACTTCAACTATAGCTTGTTATGACATTTTCTAAAAGTGGAACAGAGTTCAAATTTACTCATTCATTCAACTAGTTTTTACTGAGTACTAGTACTACGACTACTGCTATTTTAGGGGAAATGGGAGGCCATTTTAGCTATGACAGTCAGGAGAGAAAGCCCTTCTGAAGATGACATCTGAGCAGAGACCTGAATGAAGTATAGGTATGTCATAACGAAATCAAGAAAAGTATGTTAGCAGAGGGAACAGCAAGGACCAAAACCCTAATAAGTGGATTAGATTGGAACATTTGAGGAACTGCAAGAAAGCTAGTGTAGAATAGAGGAAAGTAAGCAAGGCTGAGTAGGAGAGCAAGGGGTGGGTGGCAAGGAACTTGAATTCTGCTCCACGTGTCAATGGAAGCCACTGTGCTTGGAGCAGGAAACTTAGGTGACTTACGTTTTATATCAGAAAGCTGGCTGCTGTGTTCAGCTATAAACAGTAATAAATTATGATAAATATCTGGTACCATATAAAGTACTCACCATTAGGTCGAACTAGAAGCATGAGTTCCCCAGAATGTCTCTCACAACTAGCTTTAATAAACAGCACAACCTGATCATGAGTATGTTCTGTGATGTCCCGACCATTGATCAGTACAACTTGGTCCCCTTCATTCAATCTAGGGACACAGAGGTCAGCCTGTAATGTAATATAGATAAGGTTTCAGACTGGCATGCAACTTTCTGAAAGTAGAGCGCAGGATTTTATTTTTATAGACCCTATAGCAGGAAAACTAAACTACATATAGAAAAGGATCTATTCTTTTATTCATCTATTTTTAAAATGTAGAAATCGAGCTTTGCCAGAGAGATAATATTTTTGTTCCTTCTTCATTCAACAATTTCTTTCCTGGTGACCCGTTATGTATAGACATACAAATAATACTGATGATTTACAGGTACATACACATAAGGAGCCCTAACTTTACACTGTCTAGATACATACAAATTTCAGTTACCATGGTTTAGTTAAATAACACCAGTCCCCCAACAATATAATTCAAATTTTAGTTACCACAGTGTATTTACTGTGAATAACTGAAAAAAGTACAAACCTTGTGAATAGCTCAATAAAAAAAAAAAACACTACTATAAATAATAGACACCCATCATAATGTGGCCAGTCACACCAGTTCTTCCAAAGTCTGCTAGTCATCTGACAATGCACATCTGTTTTCAGTTCAAGTACAGACAGGAAAGCATGTAGTTGGGCTGCTTCCTAGTCTCCCAGAGATAAACCCATCTTGAAATGAATAACCTAAATCTAAAGAGGAAATTGGCCACAAAAGATGAAAGTGCAGCATAGTGATTAATGCTGGAGGTTTGAATTGACCATAAAGAGTCAGAGAAGCAATAGGCGACCATGGGCATGTTAACACTACTGTTTTTCGAGAGATTCTACATATGCAGCCAAAGGAACTTTTGGAGATACTTCACAACATCAAAAGTTTAAAGGACAAAACGTTGAAAGCATGTCAAGTACATAGGATTATGACAATTTGCCAAGGCAGGAAAGGATGCTCACTTTGTGTTCTAAGCTGTACCACAGGGAAGGGGCAAGCACCATTCAAACTACTCATGATGAGTTTTCACAAGAAAATAAAACATTTAAATTCTCAGTGTTTCTAATGTTTTGAATTACAGGATGCAAAAATCCATAATAGCTTTACTATTTTTTGTTTATTTCTTTTTACTTTTATAAGAGACAGTAAGGGAAATTCTTAACATTTTGACAATAAATTTAAAGGTCATGGGAACAACTACAATTTTTTCCATTAATCATGAAGATCTTGCATGATTTCATCTTGTATAGTCGTTTTCATGGTATAGTGCAAAGTAAGAAGACAAAACAGTAATTAAGGTAGAAGAGACAAAAGATAGAAATATGAACAGCATGTTCTAGAAACACAGCAATGAAAACATATGAGAGAGAAGTTTGAAGAATGATATGCTAGGCCGAAAAGGAAATGATGGGGTTAGATTTTACAAAAAAGTTGTGGTAAAGGCATAAAGAAATAAAAGTACAACTATTAAAATTCATTATCAACACAAAGTCAATAAAATCCAATAAGGTATTGTCATCGGTAGAAAGAACATTGGTCTAGAAGTTACTCTGCTGCTTCTGAAATGTGTGACCTTAGACATCTGAAGTTCTAGAAACGGAACAGGTATCTAACCTGATTATTTCTTAGAGTTGTTATGAAGCTAAGGATGAGATAATTCAACCCAAAGCTTTAAAATCTAGATTATCCAAATTTAGAGTTATGCTCATTCTCTCAAGTTGCTTTTTTGTCTACTTATGTAGTGAAGTAGATGGTTGACATTCACATATTCCCTCTGTGCACTAGCAGTGTGATGCTTTTGTATACCAATTAGTTCCAAGTTTTTATAAATGTCTGTGAGATATCTGAAGTATGGTGAACCGGGAGCCAATGGTACTGGGGAAAATGTAGTAATGGGCTATAGCAGACAGAGCTTTCCCTCAGATTATTTTGTGCCTGGTGAGGTTGACAGAAAAAAAAAAGGTGGTCTATGTGTTAAAGAGGATAGCTGCGAATCTCTTACTATGTCCATTATCACTAACAGGAACTCTCTTACAGTTAATATGCCTTTGGTCAGATATGTTATAATTTTTAATTTGCATTTCATTCTGATCTATTAAGTTTAAATAAACTGTGTGTGTGTTTATACTCATACAGGGCAAGATCCTGTCTCGCCCAAATATATATGTTCGAGGGTCATGTGTGTGTGTGTCTGTGTGTGTGTGTCTGTGTGTGTTTCAGACAGGATCTTGCTATATATTTGAGACAAGGTCCTGCTCTGTTGCTTAGGCTGGAGTGCAGTGGTATGATCACAGCTCACTGCAGACTTAATCTCCTGAGCTCAAGTGATCTTCTCACTACAGCAACTGGAGTAGCTGGCATCACAGGCATGTGCCACCATATCTGGCTAATTTTTAACATTTTTTTGTAGAAACAAGGTTTCACTATGTTGCCCAGGATATTGTTAAAACTCCTGAGCTTAAGCAATCCTCGCACCTTGACCTCCCAAAGTGCGAAGAATACAGGTATGAGCATCATGCCTGGCCAAAAAATTGTATGTTAAAATGAGTTTTGTTGGAGCAATAGCTTTTGGTTAAGATTACCGAACAGAAAGAGAAACATAACTAATTGGGAGTTACTTTATCCATTTCAGAAGGTGCCCAATATTAAAAAATAACAATATTTGAACTCCATAAATATGTACAACTATCATGTATTTAAAAAAAATAGAAACCTTTTTCCTTTCCCCAAACTGTGGTTTCCAATTAGAAGGTTATGGTGGTCTCTAAATTAATAAAATAATATAAAAGTAATAAATTCCTATTGTTTCAATTTCTCCCCAGTAGAATGACTATGTTTTAATTTGTTCTAAACTTCAGCCAACATTTATGGAACATAGTTCTACAAGACAGAAGGGAAGAATTACCAACAATATGTAGAGATTAAAAAGAGAACTTACGAGTCTTAGAATTCTGTTTGGAAATGAATATATTTATGGAATGTTCTCTGAATCCTTCACTTAATTGAAAACTATCCACATTCGTTGCTCAGAAAAATGAATACTTCTTTTTGTGTGACTCATTGACTATTACAACTGCCATGTAAATAAAGAAATGCATATTACCTTTTCTAATTATAAGAGCAATACATGTTCATTGTCATGATCCAGAAAATTAAAAAAGGAATACAGAATATATCTGTAATTCCATTACCCAGATGTAAGACTGCTAACCTTTTTAGCATGTTTTCAGAATTCTTCTATATATGTAATATTTTAAGAAACTGGATCAAACATATTTGTGAAATTATAACATGTATTTTTCCATAAGGCCATCTTATGGATGTATTTCCATGTTTATAGTTATGCTATCATCTCAATAGATACAAAGCAACATATAATTTGTTTCCCCAACTCTAATGATTAACATTGATTTTTCATTTTAAACTCTTATAAATCATACCATAATTAATATCCTTGTGTAAATATTGTTTGTTCCCTAGTCCACATTTGATTATTTTCCATTTTATACTGTTATAAACCATACAATTAATATCCTTGTATAAATATTCTTTGTTCTCTAGTCCAATTATTTCATTAGGGGAAAATCCTAAATGTGAACTTGTCAAGCCAAATGATAATATAATTTTTTTTTAAGTCGTAAATTTTCGTTTTTAGCAAAGTTGTAAATCATACCACTAAAAGAGTTGACCAGGTCTATAAGATTGTTAAGAAACCATTTGTGTTCCTCCCTGTTACCTCCTGATCCCTAGAGGAAACTTTCTTCAACACTTTAGCTATATCTTTCTGTATTTACCTCTGCATTTCTAACATCTCCCTATCATTTTTCTTTTCTGTTTTAGACGTTATCTGTTAACTTTCTACATGATAGATGATAATTCATCAATCCTTCTCCCTTCATCTGCTGTCCCAATCATATTCATATTTCCCATCAAACGTATATAAAATAATTTTGGATTATCTCTACTTTGTCCCCATCTTTTACATACATATTAATAGTATGTCCCCAGGAGTCATTTTATACATAATATCCCTGGTCTTGTTCCCCAACCACAATGGACGTTTTTCAAATGAGGAAATATGATCCATACTGACTCTGTTAAGGGTTTACCTCCCAGGAGTCTATAATTCAGACCGAGAGGTCACTGTGGTGGATTGAGGACCAAAACAGCAGTAGGTAAATACAATTTCTATTTAGTGGAGACTTAGGAGTTACAATCTGGGGTGTGTGTATGTGTATGTGTGTGTGTGTGTGTGTGTGTTTGTGTGTGTTAGTTGTGTTACAAAACTCTGCTTGAAGCTGCTACTAAGTACATTGTTTTTACTTAGACTGGAATGTTTATCTGGAGTGGCTTGAGAGACAGGCTGATTCACTGTACAAATTCATTTGCACTGAAAGAGAGGAATCAAACAATCACATAAAAAGAAACCGATGAAAAGCAGAAAGTCTTGATGATGTTTAAAGTTCTTTGTAGAGGTAGACTGTATCTGAGCTCTTTCGTTTTGTGTGACACCTCAATAGCTATTGGATGTATTTATATTTAAATAAGGTATTTTGTGTGTATGCTCATGCCAGGGGTATTCCATGAGTATCCTGTCATTTTTGCAAAAAAAACAAGGTTCTTAAAACCAGAACCAAAACCACATATCATGATATCCTTAATCAATCTCAACTGTAATTTTCAAACCAACTTTGAGGTTGCTGCAAAGCACCAAAAAAAGCATAGCTGGCCTCTTTCTCTCAGGCTGCTGGTTCATACCTTTCCTAGGACAGAGAGAAATTAAATGATAAAGGGTGCTTGAAGATCATTTAGGTAAGAAAAAGCTAAGTAAACAGAGTAGACAACAAAAATGGGAATTTGAAAACAGTATTTGCTATATAAAACAATAATAAAGATGATGCACCTACAACTAATTAAGAATTGTCCTATGATGAGCAGAAAGTTCATGATTGTGCAAGCTGAATGATGAGTAACAGGCGATTAATCATAATGGATATATGTTTTCTCTACTTTTGTTTAGAATGTTCATATTTAAAAATTTTTTAAATTGTCTTTACAGTTATCATTTCCATTTGAAGTTAAATTTTAAAGAAGTGCGTAGACAAGTATAATGTACTTAAACTACTCTAATAAAATATAAACAAGCAAACAAAACCCCCCACAAAACTATACCTGTCTATATTTTGTTGTTTAAGAGGGTTATTTTGATAGAGTTTGTTAATGCTTTAGAAGCACTGAAGGTCATAAATAGCTTCTTTATAAAAACAGGGATTTAAAAAACTTATAGAAAAAGTAAAAACTAATTTCCCAGCAACTTAAAGAGATTCAGCCAATATTTGACACTTGATAAATAAAATAAATGAAATTATTTCCTTTATTTAATAACAATTATAAAATAAGTATATATTCTTGACAACAGGATTTATTTGAAAAATTTGGATAACTCACAGGTGTTCCTGGTGCTACTCGAGACACAATCACAGGCATCTTCTGATCATATCCTCCCTTAAAAAAGACAGTAAGTCAAATGTTAGTCAAATATTACCAAAATAAGAACATCTTAATTTAAAAACTGAGTATAAAATAAATTCCAGATTACCTTTACATTGAATCCAAACCTTCCATTTTCATCAGGTTTCATTTTGATTAGGACAAGATTATCATGTGGAATACCACCATTAGGCTTAAAAAGACAAAATTAAGTAATTTGTAATCTTGTTCACTTAAAATCTATCTTTCATACTTTTTGTAACTACAGTTTGCAAAAAATCATAATTCTAATAAAAAATTTTAGTTGAGGAGAGTAAATTTCTTTGACTAATAACTTGCAGTTAGGCCAACCAGATATATTCTCTCATGCATTCTTGCCACCACATGCTAGACTATTAAAGTGACAAGAGCAACAGGGACCACGTCTGTATTAATTGCTATTATCTGTAGAACCTGGGTCATATATATGAGTACACAGCAAGTGCCCATAAGTATTACATGAATTCAAATGATACTTCCTCTGTTGCTTATGTGATTTTAAAAAACAGCTTTATTGAGATATAATTCATATATCATACACTTCACCTATGTAAAGTGTGTATTTCCATAATTTTTACTCTTGTCACAGAGGTGTACAAACATCACTATTATCTAATTTTAGAATATTTTCATCAACTCCAAAAGAAATCTTGTATCCATTAGCAGTCATTCCCCATTTCCCCAACTGACATCCTCCAAAGCCTAGTCAACCATGAATCTATTTATTGTTTCTTGATAGATTTGTTTTGGGCATTTCACATATATGAAATCACATGACACATGGCTATTTGTCGCAGGCTTCTTTCATGCAGTATGTTCTATGCCTGCTCTTGGAAGGAAAGAATCTTACTAGTTCTTATCAGAGATGATCTCTTCTAGGAATCTTCCCCTAACCCACAGCTTATTTAATTATATACTCTGTGCACTCCAAGATCACTTCTAATTACAGAACTTATATTGAGTTACATCATGGCACAATTCATGACCAAAGAATATAATGAGAAAGAAAAAGTACTGTAATACAACTTACAACTAAAAAATGCCACAATACAAGAGAAATTTCATTTAGGATTGTAAAAATTCAAAGAAAAATAAGAATATCTGAAGAAGCTACTTACAGTGGGTTTTTCAGGAGAAGACGGAATATCAAATGTTTCATTAATATGACCTTCTAGATCTTGTTGTGAATGTGAATAATGAATTTGATTCCAACTGTTTTTCTTTGATTGTTTGGGTGGTAAAGCTGGAGGCTTCCCATCTCCAGGGGTCTCTTGTGATCTAGACAATAAAACAAAGTTGGAAGTTGTTTCAGACCTTAGTCTTTAAAAGTTAGGGTCAAGCAACCCACATATTTACAATGTCTAGTAGTAGGCTCTAAATACCATGTTTATTTGGAAGTGCCATTTTTTAATAAAAAATTTCCTAACTTTGAATTAATAAATCAAATTTCCTACTTTATCAAATTTATAAATAATAATATAATAAAATATATTTTAAAGATATTCCTGTGAAGATACCTATTAATCTACTATAACATAGTAAACACCTTTCAAAAAAAATTTTCAGGTTTTCAGAGGAGATATGGGTAGCCAGGAATAAGGCAGGCAAGAAAATCCAGAATTGATAATTTGGTAGTTCCATAGATAAAATAATGATTCTCATCTAAACAACTTAAGAGATTGGCCTAATCTATTTAGAAATGAAATACAATTCATGGAAGTAATGAATTCAGTGACGTGATAAGGATTAGAAATCTGAGTAAGAGTGTTAAGATCATCACTAGAGACAAAACTGGTTGAGATATTGTCAGAATATATGATTTAAGGTGAGAAAACAAAATCCAATTAACATTAGAGAACATATGCCTCAATTTGTGGGAACAGGAATAGATAAAAAGAGCTAAATAGGGTAAAGGTAACTTTAGGGCAGAAATTCTGGCTTTTAATAACTGTAATGTGTATAACAACATTACCTGTGAGCTTTCCACTAAGGCCAAAAGTGGAAATTTGTGGTTCAACTTATGTCTTAAGAAGTATGAATCTGTGGAAGTTGTGCATTTGGGAGAAGTAAAAGAATAAACAGGTAAGGGGAAAATTGTTCTTCATAAGAACGCTGACCACTATTGGCATTATTATCTGATAAAAGAATTACTGTCTTACTGCCTAAGGACAGGTATAAGAGAGACGACAGCTACTGTGTCAAGCCACATGGCTGCTTATGTGGCACTCAAGCATGCATTTTACACCTAGTATCTACTCTTCTGTTGACTGATCAGAAGTCATCCCAGCTATAAGGTCTGGAGACAGGCCAATTCTTAAAAACAATAGTATTTCTAAGCACGCACACACCCCAAAAAATCTGCCAAGTATAAGAGAATGAAGAGACATCATGTAATTCGCAGAATGACCAGGCAGCATAGTGAAACACAGGCCTATGAGAAATAACAGCTGGTACCCTCAAGGAAGAGACCTATAATTTTCAAAGAAGGCCAGCATTTACTAACAGGTAGTTCAGACAGGAGTAGGGAAATATAAAATAAAGAAAGAAGTAGGGATTAACTGGAGACATACAAGTGGAGGAAATCATCTGGCTTTAAAGAAGAGAGCTGGAAAAGATCTGATTTAGGAAAGTGAAAAACAAATGCAATCCTGAAGGGATTATTTTTGTTACTTTTAAAGAAGAAAAATGAGGCAAGTGGATCATGAGGTCAAGAGATCAAGACCATCCTGGTTAACATGGTGAAACCCCGTCTCTACTAAAAATACAAAAATTAGCTGGGCATGGTGGCGCATGCCTGTAATCCCAGCTACTCGGGAGGCTGAGGCAGGAGAATTGCTTGAACCCAGGAGGCGGAGGTTGCGGTGAGCCGAGATCGTGCCACTGCACTCCAGCGTGGGTAACAAGAGCGAAACTCCGTCTCAAAAAAAAGAAGAAAAATGAACAACCCTTGAAAATAATAAATTAAAAAAAATAGTAAAGGCACAACTGTACATAGGAATCTGTCACAGAAACATAAAATTTATTCCAATATAAGACCAGAAAACAAAAACTACATTCTTGTTAGACACTAATACAAATGTGCCAGAAATGATAGCTCTTTTAAAAACTCTTATTTTCCAGCTTGGCCAACATAGCAAGACACCAACTCTACAAAAACATTTTTTTAAAAATTAGCCAGGCATGGTGGTATGCACCTGTAGTCGCAGCTACTCAGGATGTTGAAATGGGAGGATCATTTAAGCACCGTAGTCTGAGACTGTGGTGAGCTATAATTCTGCCACTATACCCTAGCCTGGAAGACAGAGTGAGATCCTGTCTCTTTAAGAAAACAACAAACTTCTTATTTTCTTTTTTTTTTTTTTTTTTTTTGAGATGGAGTTTTGCTCTTGTTACCCAGGCTGGAGTGCAATGGCACGATCTCGGCTCACCGCAACCTCCGCCTCCCGGGTTCAGGCAATTCTCCTGCCTCAGCCTCCTGAGTAGCTGGGATTATAGGCACGCGCCACCATGCCCAGCTACTTTTTTGTATTTTTAGTAGAGATGGGGTTTCACCATGTTGACCAGGATGGTCTCGATCTTTTGACCTCATGATCCACCCGCCTCAGCCTCCCAAAGTGCTGGGATTACAGGCTTGAGCCACCGCGCCCGGCTCAAACTTCTTATTTTCTAAGATGTACATCAAGAGATCATTTCTCAATTACTGTTATTCTAATCTTCAACAGGCATTTAACCCAAACACGTACTGCATTTATATTACATTAGATACAGATAAAATTCTCATTCAAAATTCAGGCTTCCTGACATTTGGCTGCTTTATTCTGATAATTACAGTGTTTCAAAGTAAATGCCATTTTAGGTTGATTACTAATTAGTGTACGAGGCACTTTAAAAATAAAAAGTGCATGTAAATTTATCAGAGATACGATTAATACATAAGAACAGAACTGACAGTGTCATGTGATTTTATCAGTAGGAATCTATTCCAGAATAAGCCTCCCAGTGACCTGAGATTCTTGGTTTCAACCAAACTCAATGTCTCTGCCCTTAGCTCCCAAGTGCAAGTGATAGAACCTTTAGCCAGAGGTGAATGGCAGGTAAGCATACTGAAGCTACAGGGATCTGTAATTAGTCTTGATGTCATAAATACAGCATCTAATATGGTGCATTCTCTAGGTACCCATGGCTTGGTATCTCCTTCTATTCAAACCTTCTTTGATTTTTTAAAATTTCCTTCTCATAGAATAGCCTAGTATTTGAAGAGTTCATAATATATTGCTAGACTTGACCAAGGCTGGAATGGGAATTGGGGACAACTGAGTTGTAGATGGAAATCATCAGTGCCAATATCTGAGAGGGATAAAGGCAAGGCAAAGCTTTGAAGACTAAGCAAAAGAAATTGATGAGGTATGGACAAAGCTGTGGGGATTCATTAGATAAGACTAGAATGGAATAGTCCAGGAAAGAATGGCTCAGGAAAATGGATTTAACACTTGAGGATGGCCAGGCACAGTGGCTCACACTCATAATCCCAGCACTTTGGGAGGCTGAGGCAGGTGGATCACTTGAGCCCAGGAGTTCAAGACCAACTTGGGCAACATGGTGCAACCTTGTCTCCACAAGAAATACAAAAATTAGCTGGGCATGGTGTTGTGTTCCTGTAGTCTCAGCTACTTCAGAGGCTGAGGTGGGAAGATTACCTGAGCCCAGGAAGTCAAGGCTACAGTGAGCCGTGATTACACCACTGCACTCCAGCCTAGGCAATAGAGTAAGACCCTGTCCCTAAACAAACAAACAAACAAACAAACAAACAAAAAGCCACCTGTGGATCATGAAGTCTGCCTAAAGTATCTTGTGTTTAGGGATCTAAGAATGAAGTTGAGTATCTGGAGAATTCCTCATTGTGTTTAACCAGATTCTCATACTTCAAATATCCAGACAAACTGTTGATAATATATTAAAGTTTTCAGAATATATCCCAAGAGCTTAGCTAAAAAAAGCTATATAATTATTATATGCTTACAGCAACTCTTTGAGGTAGATATTATTATTATCCTGTTTTTTTTTTTTTAAAGGGGTGAGGAAACTGAGGCTTAATGAGATAAAACAACTCACCAAAGGTCACCTAATTAGAAGCAGTGGAACCACGTTTTAAACCTAGTCTGAATCTAGAGCTGGTGCTAGTAACCACTATGATATATAGTTGCATCTCAAAGAAAATAACTGCAAAAAGGAGAAATGTTATTTTAAATCAGAGGTTTCCAAACTTTTTGTAGCAGTGGAATTTTTTCTTTAAAAAAAGTTTCTCAGAATCCAATTTATAAAATAGATAAATGCTAACAAGCACCCCTACCTGTCAGTATTTGAGGCCTCAACAGAACTCCTAGAACTCTTGCTGTATTGTCCAGGCTGAGGGGCAGTGACTATCCATAGGCACCATCACTACATCCTCAAACTCCTGGGCTCTAGCAATCCTTCTGCCTCAATCTCCTGAGTAAGCTGGGACAACAGGGGCACACCACCACACTTGGCAATTTGACATTTTGGAAAATGTTAAATGGAGGGCAAATAATGAATATGTTATGTTCAAGTGTACTATGCTGGTAACAGCAATATATTGTCACATAGTAGCAAAAGGTTTGTCAAAAATGTCAATCAAGATGTGTGAAAAAATGTACACAATTTATTTCAGTCCTTTAAATTTCCTCAAAAATTCTTCAACAACAGCAGTGAAAAAAGCTTATTTTGCAGTTAATGCAGCTCTCTGTTGCTGACATTAGAAATTTGCATCCTAATAAATTTAACCATCCAATTCACATATTCTGTTGTAGACTGTGGTCTCCTTTACTTTATCCTTAGCCTATAAACGATAACTTTATTCTAAACAGTATAAGCAACCAAGTACTCAAATAAAGTATTGGTAAGATGATTTTATCTGACAATTAAAAAAAAGAATATGTGAAAAAAAACCTGAAAAAATATCTATTTCATTACATGTTGAAATGTTCTGTGCTTAATCCAGTACATCATTTGAATTATTTTCACATTTGGACAATAGAAAAACTAAAATCTATGGATTCCAAGTTGCAAAGTATTATATCTAAATTGCAAATCAAAGAACATCTATAACATCTTGTTTGGGATACAAAGTTCTCCTGGCTGATTCTACTAGAAAAAGCCTGAGTTTTTGTTCTGTAAATTGGGACAAGTGTTCTAAGTGTGGCTTTCTCATCTATAAGACAGACATTACCTATCTTTCCTACCTACTTCATTGAGTTCTCCTGAATAGAACAGTGAGATAATTTATTATGTATAATTTACTGTAAGCAACTATGTAAGTTATTAAGCTTATCTTTTGAGCATGCTCTCATTATTCTTAAGACTGGTTGAATGTCAAATGCAGTATTATAGATTCAAAATGGAATATAAACACATAAGCCTCATAAAATACATGTCCAAGGAGAAGACTCCAAGCATTTTAAATTCTTGAGCATGAGAGAAGTAGCAAAACCTCTTCACAGTTCCAAGCTACCCTGAACTTACTTCTCCACTCAAGTCAGGAAAGGAGAATAAAGGTGTTTTGAAATGGCAAATGTGTTAGTCCATTCTCATGCTGCTATGAAGAAATACCTGAGACTGGGTAATTTATAAAGAAAGGAGGTTTAATTGACTCACAGTTACACATGGCTGAGGAGGCCTCAGGAAATTTACAATCACAGTGGAAGGTACCTCTTCACAGGGTGGCAGAAGAAAGAATGAGTGCAAGCAGGGGAAATACCAGACACTTATAAAACCATCAGATCTTGTGAGACTCACGCATTATCATGAGAACAAGCATGGAGGAAACCACCCCCATGATTCAACTACCTTTACCTGGTCCTGCTCTTGACACATGGAGATTATGGGGATTACAATTCAAGGTGAGATTTGGGTGAGGACACAGAGCCAAACCCTATCAGCAAGTGATTTGGGAGTTTGTGAATCTATACAATTTACATGTAGAAATATTCAATTATGTTTAAATGCCTTTCTTTGAAAAATGTCCTTTAAAAAATAAAGATAACTTGGTTAGGCATCAAGAATTATATTGGTTTTGCTTTGTTATTAGGCTTCTGTGAGTCCTGCATATGGTACATTTTTATATCATGAAAAACATACAATTTAAAAATCAAATCAATTATTTCAGTTGTGTCCTTAGTTACTACACTTTTTAAAGTTTCCACATTACAACATATCTAATTATTAAAAATCAACCAGAAAGTTTAGAATTATAACTTTTAAAGTAATAAAATATTAAATCTCCCATCAATCCTATTTCTTGACAGTTCCCCACAGGTATCGTTGTGCAGTGTGTATCTGTCCTATTTCTCCACTTTTAATAATATATATACACAATCGAAATGTTTTACTAAGATGCATGTCATGCAAGCTGAACTTCTGCTTGTTTTAATAGCTCAGCCAGTCTTCCTTGGTTTGCCCTACCCAGAGACAAAGATGACCACACATCTGTACTCTGTTCCACCTATCACTCTTGGACCCATTCTTTACCTCTGATCACATTCACTATATCTTACACCAATTTCTCCTTCTCAGCAATTCATAAATCTTCTTAACTATGTACCTTGTATTTTAATTTTCTCAACATTTTTACTCATCTTTACGATTCTTTTCCTTTAAAAATATTAGGAAGCTCTACTTTCACTACCCTCCTTCTTAACTAGAGTGCTACATTATCTGCAGAAATATCTGAGTTTATGCACTAAAACTTGAAAAACTAAGTCAACAAAATAACAACATTTGACTGGGTGGAGGAGGGAGAGGCAACAAGAACCCTCAGGAGCAAATGAGCGTAACTGCAAATATATAAATTTTGAAAAGTTTCATAACTAAAATCTTGTACAATTTCCCAGATTATTTTAAATGAAGCAATTTGGAGCATTTGAAAATACAGAGTGAGGAAGCAAAATTTAAAAAAGCTCTTACGGTGATGATTCCAGAACAATGCTATTAGCTTGTGTTGACGACGGAGATCTCTGATTTACAAACACTTCACTTGGGGAAGTATGAACCATATGGTCTACCAAATGACCAACTGAAGATGGTCGTAACCGAGTTCCTTCCTGCGTGAATGCAGAATTTCGACTAAATAAAGAGGGAGAAAAACTGAATAAAAATATGCTTTAATTCAAAATTTTCAAGTTTTTAAATATATGATTACATCTATAAGTGGGTATGTGTTTTTAAGTGAAACCATGTTGACTAAGCAATCACTCAAAAAACTGTGATATAAACAGAGAACAGAGATTGGGAAGTCAGTGATCTGAGTTATAGTCAACAATCTGCCAAGAATTCTACCCATAAAATTATTTACTATCTCTATCTAAGTACCTTAATGTTTCTAGGTGTTAGTCACTATGATTTTTGTCTTATTCAGCATTTATAAAATAAAGGGATTAGAATAAGTGATTTAAAAATATATTCTAGTCTGAATTCTTTTTTAATGCTTATAAATGTTTTTATTTGGGAGACTTTCTTTGAATCCTAAGACTAGGTAGTGAATACTATATTGCCATCCCCTTGACAGTCACACAGATTAGTATTATTACAATTTTTAATTACAATATTTCAGTACTTATGTGTCAGATATTGCTCTAAGCATTTAATTTAATCCTCCTAACAACAGTACAAGAAAGACACTATTATAATTTTGTAGATGAGAAAAATGAAACAGAGATTAAGCATACAGTGATTCTAGGACCCATGCTCTTATCCACCACCTTGTGCTATCTCTTTAGAATTTAAAAAAAACTTTTTAGAATATATCTAAAATTGTTTCATTAACCAGAAAACTTAATCAGAGCTACTGCTAATTAATTACTTGTGTACTTTGGCTTAAATATCTTACATCTTCTATAACTTGCTATTAATGAGGCTTTGGATATATGCAATCATTTATAAGGAAAAATGATTTAGCAACCTGAAATTCACAAGATGGAAATTACTAAATCCTTTTCTTCTAGGAGTAACTTTAACACATAAGTATTAAAGTTCTGTGAACCAAACTGTCTATGTATACGTTTTACTTCTGATATGGTAGAAGTTTATTCTTTAGCTGATCATAGCCTTCAATGCTATAGCTTTTAGATTTTTTTTTTTCTTCTGAGACAGGGTCTCACTCTGTCGCCCAGGCTGAAGTGCAGTGGTGTGATCTCAACTCACTGCAACCTTCGCCTCCTGGGTTCAAGTGATCCCTGCCTCTACCCCCAACAGGTGCATGCTACCATGCTCAGTTAATTTTTCTATGTTTTTGTAAAGACGGGGTTTCGAAATGTTGACTAGGCTGGTCTAGATCTCCTGACCTCAAGGAATCTGCAAGCCTCGATCTCCCAAAGTGCTGGGATTACACCTAGCCACATTTAGAATTTTGTGCAAACTTATTAAACATTAATGTGAATAAAACATTTATGAAAAAGACATCTTCAGATATATTTTATACCAAAATTCAAGCATTTTATAAATGTACCTTATGGGTTAACAAAGTATGTTACATGGTGGCACACATTTGTTTACCATTATCTTAATTACATCCAACATTTGTAATATTATAAAATTAAGATAATCAACATCTTTAGCTAGTACATTTAGCTAGTTTATGATCTTATCATTTACACCAAAATACACAACTTTTGTGAGCAATGTCAGACTGAAGTATATATATATATGGTAAGTACTGCATCATACAGTGCTTTTTAGCTCAGGGAGAGCTAAGCTTATAGGAACTGGTGCTAGAAACCCATTTTTCTTTTTCTTTTTTTTTTACATATATATTTTATTGCACTTTAGGTTCTATGGTACATGTGCAGAACATGCAGGATTGTTGCATAGGTACATACATGGCAATGTGGTTTGCTGCCTCCATCCCCGTCACCTATATCGGGCATTTCTCCCCATGTTATCCCTCCCCAACCTCCCCACCCCCTACTCTCCTGCCCCTAGCCCTCACAAACAGACCCCAGTGTGTGATGCTCCCCTCTCTGTGTCTATGTGTTCTCATTGTTCAACACCCGCCTATCAGTGAGAACATGTGGTGTTTGATTTTCTGTTCTTGTGTCAGTTTGCTGAAAATGATGGGAAACCCCATTTTCTAGGCCACAGAACATGCTGTAGTCATGGTTGAGGTAGTGGTTTAAGAGAATCACAATCACTTGGAAAGCATTTTCAAACAATATATACTCCCCTTGAAATTCTGCTGAAAATCCACATGAAAACTGAGTGTGTCAACAACAACCATATGAGATTTTAAGTCTAACAGATCCTCATTTATCAGGTACTCTAACTGCAAGAGTCAACTGTTGAGGAAAGTGAGAGTGAGGTCCTTATTCAATGCCCTACTCTCATTCTTCAAGTCTGTACCATGTTACTTCTGCAATGAGCATCAGGTAAAGAGAAAATAATGCTCTGGAGCAATAAAAATCATATTTTACCAAAAGAATTCAATTTTTACACATTTTTATCTTCAGGTAATAAAAATACACAGCCAATAATTAGAAATTACCAAAATTCACACCTGATCTTGGCCTGTACTTACTGATTAGGAGTTCCAGGTGGAGATCGTGATGGAAGGCTTTGTGTTTCTAACCTGTCATCAGATATTGAATTTCTGCTTACCACTTCCCAATCCATTAACTTCCGTGCCAATGGCTTACTTGGGGATCTGTGGAAATAAATAGTATGTTAAACGTTTTATTTTTATATTCCAAACTATGAATTAAATCCTAGAATTTGTTTTCATATATTATGTTCTAGATTAGCAACATAAAGAGTTTACTTGTAAGAAATTAATGCATTTAGAGGTTATTTACCAAATAACTTCCTAAGAAAGTACATTTGCTTTATATGAAGGAAGGCAGGCTACAAAGAGTAGGATAGAGCATAAGAAGTGGAGAAAAACAGTAGAAACAAGAAAAGGAAGGAGAAAGGTAAAAAGGGAAGAGTTTGCTACTAAATGTTTTCTCAGATGTTACTGATATGACAGAGACTACCTACCTCTATTCCAGAGTATCTGGAACACTAGCTTATCTTGGGATGCATTAAATAATTCCTAGCACATTATCTCCTGAATGCTTCCATATCTAAATCCCAATCCTCTGCCTCAGTGAAGACAGAACAAAAATAATTATGCATACTACATTTATCTATTAAAAAATTTTTTAATACATAGTAGGTTAGCGGATTTTTCCTTTTTCCAAAACCATTTTGGAAGGTTAACAATTCTGTCTAGTGGTAGGAAGTAGAAGGATATGTTTTGTTACCAGTCTACATATTATCAGGTTATCCTAATGATTAAGATGAAAACTAAGTGATGTTTTAAAAAATATCTTGGCTGGGTGAAGTGGCTCAGTGCTGTAATCCCAGCACTTTGGGAGGCCCGGTGGGAGGATCACTTGAACTTAGGAGTTTGAGACTAGTCTGGGCAACATAAGGAGACTCTGTCTCTACAAAAAATAAATTTGCTGGGTGTGATGGCAGGTGCCTGTAATCCAAGCTACTTGGGAGGCTGAAGTCAGAGCATCACTTGAGCCCAGGAATTTGAGACTGCAGTGAGCAGCAGTCTCTGTGTGACAAAAGTGAAACCCTGTCTCAGAAAAAAAAAAAAAAAAAAAAAAAAAAAAGGGAGAGAGAGAGAGAGAGAGATCTTGATATTGATTAAGATAAAAAGATACTTATCTATGCAGAGATCATAAACCCTCAGAATTTTAGGAAGTTAACAACTAAAATCTTTTTTATATGCAAATTCAGATAATGGACAAAATTAGTGAAAAATACATGTTATCTCTTTAAATGTCTGGTTTTATGAAGTGCAGAGTTAAAGTGAAGGCTAATAATTTAAGCTACTTATATAAAGTATATAATAAATCACCTTGTTTTATATTTCAGAAGTGAATTGAAGCATATAAAAATTATATATATTTTCCATTATAGCACAATGTACAAAAATGAAACAGCTCCTGTTGTCTTCCTACAAAAACTAGATCATAAAAATTTATGTAGAAACACCTATGAGTAAAATTTTAAAATGAAGACTATTTTTGGTTATAGTTAATAGGAATCATAGGCCTTTGTTGTGTGAATTGAGATTTATTTTTAGATTTTCCTATACTGATAAAGAATTGCAGGTAGTATTGGACTTGCTTTTTAGCTCATTGGAATATTTTCCTCTCATCATGTACTACATATATACTTCTCTATGGCTAAAAAAAAAAAAAACAATTGCCAAGGAAGGCATAAAGCAAATGCAATAGTAACTCATCTGATTACATTAAAACTTAGTAACAGTAGAATTCTGATAAATAATGATCTCATGAAGTTTGAAGTTTCACTATCTGCTGGAATGTTAAACGTGTAAAAAGCAAGGTTGGACTAAAATATACACTAACACTGACCAAAGAGAACTGAATAAACTGTTATTATGTGTACAGTAGGAAGCATTAAAATAATGATAAGGACTCTGAATTCGAGATGTGACTTCCTATTAGACAAATCTCTTATGTTTCTGTATCTAAAATGTATAAATTTATTAGCACAACATGACCCATAGGTCTCTCCCTACCACCTGACTTTTATGATATATGAGTATCTAAATTTTCAGGGCAATTTTTTAGCCTATTAATTTTATTAAACCATGAAAAATTTAAGTTACTTATAAATTTAAACGACACAAGTGTCCTAACATTTCAGCAATTCATAGCCAAAACATTTTTAGTTTGGCCTAATGACACTTCCTTAATCAAAAAGCTTGTAGGCATTTTCCAAGACATAGAATGTTACTGGTTTTAAAAAAGAATACACTGACTCAGATTTCATTTTCCAAAAGTGAATTCAAAGTAATTTAGGTGTGACTATTTCCCATTATCACAGGTTGAAATTATAGGATTTTTTTTATTTGAAAACAATTCATGACATCATTTAGTTCAACCCCCTCATACTGCAGTGCAAATTTTCTTATCAGTCACAATAGAATGAAAATAAAGTATATTATCTCATGTATTTGATATTTAAAATAAAGATGAACATTTATGGCTCTTCTATTAATGGTAATTAACAATTTAATAAACTATTATTTCCTCATATATTAGACTACTAAATCCAAGTTGTATGAAAATTCATCAACTGTAATCAGTAGATTAACCACTTTCATTTTCTAAAAGCTGGAAAAAGTCATTTGGGGAAAAAAAATTCTAGCACACTTACCTAGTCTGAAGCATCAGAACACTTTATTGCTGTTAATGGACTAAACATGGCTGGGCACTTTGAATTTAAAACCAAATTTCATGTATTGTATTTTATTAACAGTTTTAACCTCAGAGACCCACCCACTTAAGCTTGCTGTCTATGTTTCCTGTTGAGTGTGGAAATTTCAGAGAAAAAAATACCACACAGCATCAGTGTGTTTGCGATGTGGTAAGCTTCTTTTCTGTCCAGGGCACCTCATTTTTCTGCTGTATGAGAATATTGTTTTTCTCTTTTCTTAGATATATTATATGACAACTGCAAAATGTGAAAGCAATTTGAAGGGGTGATAATCAGTATATGTGCTGCCAAGGCAAGCATGAAGAGGTGATAATCAGAAAAAAGAAAAAAACATTTAATCATTGCTAAAAAATTACTATCACACGAAAAGTTTAAGGAAGAGCCTTTTCTTTTTTTTAATTGCATTTTAGGTAAGAAGAGACTTTTCTATCTATTCATACTGTCAACTAACCCCCCCTGCCAAAAAAAAAGAACTCTAGAATTCCCTGGTACTTTAATAAAATAATAATTACTAAAACCATTAGAGAATTTTGGAAGACATATGTCTAGTCATTACAATCATATTCTAACATATTAGAAAAACAATCCCAGAAAACCTTCATCTTTCAGAGAAAGAGATTATCACTAAACAGCCCAGTACTATTACAACCTCATCATAGCTGATACCTTATTATTTCAGAGGACCCATACAATTCCAGAAAAACAAAAGGAATAGGAGAGTTATTTGAGGCTTAAAATTTTGAAATATTGAAATTTTAGCTCTACTATTCACTGGATAATGGCTACTTGTTTTATAAAATAACCTATTAAACAACTATACATTTTAATAACGAATATAGAAAATGAACTAAGATGCAGATGTAACTCTATTCCTAAAATCTGATATGACAGAAATACTAAAACAATAACACTCATAAAAAAAATTTATATGTGATATTAAATTAATATATAAATACACGTGTGATCTGGTATTCATATTAGGATATACTACATAGAACTAGTGATCAAATAACATATTCTATACGTTTTATAAAAGTCAAGGAAGAAGGAAGATGTTGTTAAGAAAGGAATAAAAAAGTTTTAAGTATATTGTTACGGTGTTACAACACTGAGAATCAGAAAAAAGAAATATTATTGGTTTTTTTTTTTAAAAAAATACATTGACTCAGATTTTATTTTCCATAAGTGAATTTAAAGTAATTTAGGTGTAAAGATTTTCCATTACCATAGGTTTAAAGTACAGGATTTTTTTTATTTGAAAACAACTCATGACACCATTTGGTCCAACCCCTGCATACTACAGCGCAAATTTTCTTATCAGTCACAACAGAATGAAAATAGAGTATATTATCTCATGCATATGATTTTTTTTTGAGATGGAGTCTTGCTCTGTCACCAGGCTGGAGTGTAGTGGTGCAATCTCGGCTCACTGCAACCTCCGCCTCCCAGGTTCAAGCAATTCTCCTGCCTCAGCCTCCCGAGTAGCAGGGACTACAGGCACATGCCACCATGCCCAGCTAATTTTTGTATTTTTGATAGAGATGGGGTTTCACCAAGTTGGCCATGATGGTCTCGATCTCTTGACCTCATGAACCGCTCGCCTGGACCTCCTGAAGTGCTGGGATTAGAGGCGAGAGCCACCGCACCATGCCTGATTTTTAAAATAAAGATGAACTTACCATTTATGGCTCTTCTATTAATGCTAATTCATAATGTAATAAAATATTATTTCCTCCTTTATTAGGCTACTAAATGTAAGCTTTGTGTCACACATATTACTGTGACATCCTTAGAAAGTCTTAGCAACAACTACTCTGGAGGCAGGTATGTGGCTGAGTAAAGGGAAGAATCCTAAAAGTTAAGTTTACAGTTTGTAATCAAATAATTTTTTTTTTTTTTGAGACGGAGTTTCACTCTTGTTACCCAGGCTGGAGTGCAATGGCACGATCTTGGCTCACCGCAACCTCTGCCTCCTGGGTTCAAGCAATTCTCCTGCCTCAGCCTCCCAAGTAGCTGGGACTACAGGCGTGTACCACCATGCCCAGCTAATTTTTGTATTTTTAGTAGAGACGGGGTTTCACCTTGTTGACCAGGATGGTCTCGATCTCTTGACTTTGTGATCCACCCGCCTCAGCCTCCCAAAGTGCTGGGATTATAGGCGTGAGCCACCGCGCCTGGCCAATCAAAGGATTTAACTGTCAAAAGATTCACTGCTATTATAAATGACTAGATTTTTGAACACCAAAGAAAATGTGCATGATATGTTAAATGATAAACGCAAACAACAAATAGTATAAAACAATTTTGAAACAAATATATACACATATATATAAATGTCTCTATAAGTATATGCATAGAAAAATTCTGAATAATTGAGTACCAACATTTTTTAAAACAGTTGTCTTGGGATGATAAATTTTCTTTATGTTCTTTGATACTGTTGGAGTTTTTAAACACAATGAGCTATCACTTATATTACCAGGGGAAAAAAGCAATTTCCACGTTTGGAAAGAGGAAGAAAAAAACCAATACAAAACTCCCTTTACTCTGGAAACACACAGCAGAAAGAACTTTTAGATAAAGAAGAACAAAATTTAAACAAAGTGAAATCAAAAGCAAACTTCTCTAGTTTTCTTTATTAAAACTCAAGACTAATAGCAGTAGATACCAAGCACATAACTAATTAAAGGACTTAGCTTCTCAAAGTCATTTTCACTGAGAAAAAAAAAAAAAAAAAAAAAAAAAAAGGCCTGTCTCTTAACACACCTGTATCCAGTTGGTCATCAATTTCTGCTAGTTTTGCTTACAAAACTTTCCTTAAATTTGTTCCCTATTTTCCATTCTCTTACCAATGTTTTTGTTCAGGCTTTTATTATTTTCACTTGGATCACTGCAATTACCTTATAATTGGTCTCTGGGTACTGAGGCTTTGCTTTCTAATTCATTCCCTATCCTTGCTTATAATACTGTTTTCTACAACATAAATCTTATCATGTCATTTCACTTGTTAAAAAGCAAATTAGCTAGGTCAGGCCTGGTAGTTCATGCCTGTAATCCCAGCACTTTGGGAGGCCGAGGTGGGAGGATCACCTGAGGTCAAGAGACCAGTCTGGCTCACATGGTAAAACCCCATCTCTACTAAAAACACAAAAATATTAGACAGTCATGGTGGCATGCGCATGTAATCCCATATACCATGGAAGCTGAGGCAGGAGAATTGCTTGAACCCAAGAGGCAGAGAGGCAGAGGTTGCAGTGAGCCAGGATTGTGCCATTGCACTCCAGCCTGGGAGACAGAGCAAAGACTAAAAAAAGAAAAAGAAAAAGAAAAAAAGGCTATAATAGACCCCAAAGAAATAAAGACAATAAATGGTAAACAAAAATAAAGCAACTTATCTCTTAACAATATAATTTAAATAAATATGGAAACGAAATGGCTTGATAACATGAAATAAGTCATTTTATTTCTCAAAAGTTTTAAAAAAGGAGAATAACCTCAAACAAAATATTGTATTAATAACATAATATCTGATCAGTCTATTCAGAACTGCAATGCCTGGCACACTATTAATGCTCATATAAAAAATGAACAAATAAACTAGACAAGCTACTTTATCATTTCCTCAACATAATTTATTGTAAAGAATTGTGATAATTCTGTAATCAAAAATTTGAAATATTTAGAAAAACTTTGGAAAAAATATTTAGAAAAAGAATTTTTTTTTTTTTTTGAGATGGAGTTTTGCTCTTGTTACCCAGGCTGGAGTGCAATGGCGCCATCTCGGCTCATCGCAACCTCCGCCTCCTGGGTTCAGGCAATTCTCCTGCCTCAGCCTCCTGAGTAGCTGGGATTACAGGCACGTGCCACCATGCCCAGCTGATTTTTTGTATTTTTAGTAGAGACGGGGTTTCACCATGTTGACCAGGATGGTCTCGATCTCTTGACCTCGTGATCCACCCACCTCGGCCTCCCAAAGTGCTGGGATTACAGGCGTGAGCCACTGTGCCCGGCCCTAGAAAAACTTTTTAAACTCAATCCATCTTTTTAAAAAAATTCAGACAATGAAACAGAATTGGCTTACCTTGCAAATACCCTGTCTTTATTTGCCTTTTCTTTGCCATACTGAACTGACTGGACTTCAGTTCTCCCACTGAAATATATAAATATGCACAACAATAAAGTCTTTAACAGAACTGTAAGATAAAATGACAACACATAACATGATTATAGTATAATTTCCTAAGAGACAAGACATTCCTAGCAGAGAAAAGGAAGCAGATAATGAAAAGACTGGACTGACATTCCAATTCTACCTGGATGAATGAAGCTTAGTCACATTTCTCCCATTAATGATGACAGATGTGTTCAACTCCCTCCATGTCCAGACACAAAACAGCTCCAGATTTTTGTTTAGAGGAAGGAACTAAGCAGAAAAACGGTGGGGGTTGGCACTAGATTTGTTTTGAAGCTGATTTATCTAAGGGAAATTGTTTATAGAGACTGATCTTCCTCTGAGGTACACCAGTGTGTTCAGATGAAATTTGTTAATAAAAGTTCTCAGAGAATTTATTTGAGATGTTCTCACTACTTAATTGTGAATGAACATAAACTTGTGGTATATCAAATGTAACAATTTACAAATACAGATATCTAATGCATATAAAAACAGCCAAATGCCAGTTTCCACAGTTAAGCTAGCAATTTTAAGACCATTTTCCATGGATAAATACCAATAAACTGAATGGCACTTTTATGAGGTTTTAATGGAAAAATGAGAAATATTACCATGATTTTTAAACTTCAAATTGAAATTTCCTAAGAAAATATTTCCTCTAAGAGGGAGGTAATAAATTAAAGTTCATCACTGTTTTGTATTTCCACATTAGAATAATGATGTTAATCCTTTGGATACTTTGGAACAGAGATAAGGATATGTGCATAAAGAGACTGGTGGAGAAAGTAATAGATCTGATAGTCCCAGTACCATCTGTCAGTCAAAAAAGAGTATTTCAACATTTTAAGTATGACAATAGTGCCAGTATTCTCCACTACTGCTCATTATGAAGGGAAAAAAAGTTTATTTAGTGCATACTCATTAGGGATGGTACTGTGTCCAGGTAATATTTTTCATGCTCCCATTCCTACCTCATTTACAAGATGTCTAATCATTTTGATGATTAAAAAGTCCTTTGGATATGTTTTAAAGTTCTTAAGGACTATAAATACAAAGCTTAATTTTTAAAAACTATAAATATATGTGATTATGTATATCCAATTTTAATGGGCAAGCTGTCATAGGCCCAATCCTGTCCTGTGCCCTGTGTTTTGCAGGGACTATAATAAACTCCATTTTCTAGATTATTTTGCCTTAGGTTCTGCTTTTAGAAGGTGTTGGTGGAAGATCAGAAAGCGGAGAAAGGCAGAGCAGGAAAATGGTAGCTGTTGGCAGCTGGCAGCTGCTTTAATAGTCATGGGGATAGGGCATAGTAAGAAAGAGCATCCTGTAGATGGTCCCATCCTTGATTAAAGCCGTACTTCTCTGGAAGATATAGACTGACTTTTCTTCACTAGAAAATTAATGTATCAATCAGAGTTCAGTCAGGGAACGACAAAGTTTTCCTACAGTGGCTCTAACAGTATAGTAGCAGGTGTTGGTTTGTAGACTCCAGCCCAGGAGTGACCCATGCATCTGATTTTTAGGCATTACCCATTCTTCCTGCTTATTTCGCCATAACCTGTTTACTCTCTTTTGTTTTCTCAGCATTTCCAACACCCATGTAACTAATTTCTTCAATTAAACTGCTTTTGTTTGAATTATCAAAAGGGCTTTCTCTTTCCCTGACTGAACTCTGACTGATAGATTATTTTCCAGTGAAGAAGATTCAAATGGGACACCATTACTCAAAAGGTTGGAATAACAACTTAAATTTCATAATAAACAATTAAAAAAAATTAATGCAAGAAAGGCTTATATTTCATATTGTCCATAATACAGACATTAGGAGTTTAGTATTCTCACTACAACAAAATGAAAAACTGCTCCAGTTTCAGAACACTAATCTTTGACAATAAGAGACTTATCTTTTGAGCAGTAAGAAAGTATTGTTTATATATATGCTTATTATAAGTTATTCAAGCAATATAGAAAAACATAATAAGAACAAAAAAAAAAGTTTTTAGCCACAGTCGTACCCATAAAGAAATCACCACCATTATGAGCAGGTAGAAATCATTCTAAACATTAAAATGGCTAGACATACACAGATAATTTTATTAAAATATAATTATGACATATATGCCACTTTTAATGAAGAAAATCAAACTGGTTTCCATTAAACTAAAAGATTTAGAAAAAAAGGAAAAAAGATTAAGAAAACCTTAAGAAGTGGTGTATTAACACCTAAAATTGGTTCAAACTTTAAGGATTCAAATATTTCCTCCCACTAGTCCTTTGCTTCATTTTTTAAAGTTGTATTATTTATTCTGCTTTGGTAAAGTTTATACCATTTTAATTTTATTCAGCAATTATAATTCTCACAGTTGTCAAGAATTAGTTCTTATAGTGAGGATTTAACCTTCATTTTCAGGGTTTTTAATCAGGATTCTTCTTCGGATATTTTGATTTATCTCCTGGTTTGCTGAATTTTTGCTACTAAATAAATGTTTTCAGGAAGGTCCTGGAGATGTCCTATTCTCTTTGAGTTTTTGCATACTGAGTAATGTCTATCTGTTGACTTTGGACTTGAATGGCAATGTGACCATGTTTAATATTTTTTGGTCATGTTTTTGTCTTTAGGACTTGGTTGACAAAGGATGGCCCACAAGTAACATAAGCCTGAAGAAAAGTTTTATTTGGCATACAAGTTGTTTGTTGTTGTTTAGAGACAGGGTCTTGCTCTGTCACCTGGGCTGGAGTGCAGTGGCCTGATCATAATCCTGTTACCTTGAACTCCTGGCCCCAAGTGATCTTCTTGCCTGAGCCTCCTGAGTAGTTAGGACTATAGGTGTGTGCCGAAAAGCCCAGCTTATTTTTATACTTTTGGTAGAGACAAGGGTCTCCCTATATTGCCCAGACTGGACTTGAACCCTGGCCTCAAACAATCCTCCCACCTTGGTCTCCCAAAGCACTAAGATTACAGGCCACTATGCCTGATCTACATTATTTTAAAATATTTAATTTAAACTGATAAACCACTAGCGGATTAATCAAAGAAGATACAAGTTATCAGTATCAAGAATGAGAGAAGCAACATTACTACATATTCTGGAGCTATTAAAAAGATAATGGGAAACATAAACTCTATGTCAATAAATTCAACCTAGAAGAAATGGATAAATTTGCTGACAGACACAAACTACCAAATCTTGCTCAGGAAGAAAGACAAAACCTTAATTGCCTTATCTATTAAAAAATTTGAATGTGTTCAAAACCTTTCTATAAATAAGACTCCTGCCCAGATGAATTAATTTACATATTCTATCAAACATTTAAAAAGGAAATCATATTATTACTATGCAGCCTGTTCCAGAAAATGGAACTTTTCTCAACACATTCAATGAGGCCAATTTGACCCTGACACAATAAAATCTGAAAATGTTATCATAAGAAAGAAAACTACAGAGATATATCTATCCCTCATAAACACATATGCAAAGATCCTAAACAAAATTTAGCAAAGTAAATCAAACAATATATATAAAGGATATCATGGCCAGGTGGGGTTTATCCTAGGAATGTAGGGTTGGTTGGCTTAACACTTGAAATGCAATCAAAGTAATTTATCATACTAACATCAGATTTTAAACTTTGAATATGATCATTTCTTACATGTCAGTTATACTTCAATAAGCTGTTAAAATAACTGTTCAACTTTCTAAAATGTACAGCTTCCATTTAATAATCTTCAATCTCAGTTCTGTTGAAGACAGGTAAAATTTGTCAATACTTGGCCAATCTTCCCCCAAGGGCAGTAACAGCCTTCTGAATGGCCAGTGTTGCTCCCTTCCCTGCCAGATCTTTTTTTTCAAATATCAGATTGTTCTTGAACTCGCTTTTATTAATATTTATGGTACAAATTTCCTTCTGTTTCAGTGATGATTGCCTCCCAAAACAGGGCTTTTTTTTTTTTTAACTGTCTTTTGTATTTGAAGTCACCATATGTAAATTTTATGTTTGCTTTGGTATGGTTTGGGTAACTTCCTTGATTTTTTTTCTCATCTTATCTGAGACTTGCTTGAATTATAGTTGAAGACTGATTGCTGCTTCCTATTCATTTCTTTGTACCTAAATGAAACAATGTGTGTTTACATCACATTTGCAAGGACAAAGGGGAGAAAAAAGAATTCGAACAGATGGTAAGAGTAGTCCCTGTATAACTACCCTGGTAATCAATTAGAAATTAAATTCACTGAAGGACTATCTTTAGGGGTTGTACTGTTCTCATTTCACATTAAGCCCTGGAGATTTCTTCTTTTCTTGCTAAGGTTTATTAACAGTAGGTAAGGCTCTTTGCTTTTTCCTAGACTTTCATTATAGATCTGATACTCTCTCCTTCCACCTATTTACTTTTAAATTTATGAGTACTATCACCTTACTTTGCTCAAAATTGCTTTTATGAAGGCAGAAAAAAGGAGTTAAACATGATAGCAAACCACTTAGGAAATTCCCTGTGCCTTCTGTTTGGTTAAAAATGTCTTAACACTGTTTAATTGTTACTACTTAACTTTTGAGCTACTTTTACTAATTTTTCTGGGGTTGGAGTCACATATTTTAAGTGACATATCCTGTACTAAGCTTCATATTGTTATTTTTACTGAGATTACAAATTAGGCAATTATAAATGTTTAGGTTTACAGTTAAATCTTTTCTGGGACTTATCTAAACATTTTCTCATGAACATATAACATAAATTAATCTTAACACACAATGGTCAAGGGTTTTTTATTTTCTTTTTATTTCTGCGATGGAGTCTCATTCTGTTGCCCATGCTGGAGTGCAATGGTGCGATTTCAGCTCACTGCAACCTTCACCTCCTGGGTTCAAGTGATTCTCATGCCTCAGCCTCCTGAGTAGCTGGGATTACAGGCACCTGTCACCAGGCCTGGCTAATTTTTTTTTTTTTTTTTTTTGGTAGAGACAGGGTTTTGCCATGTTGGCCAGGCTGGTCTTGAACTCCTGACTTCAAGTGATCTGCCTGCCTCAGCCTCTGGATTACAGGTGTAAGCCACGATGCCCAGCCAAGGGTTTTATTTATCAAAGGTGAAAAATCTTATTTTGTGAAGCATAAACAAACAATGAATCACATCTGCTTTACTAAAAGACAATGAATAACTTTCTACCTGATTCTTACTAGGTTCCACTTAAAAACTAGCTTTCATGGGCCTTTTCAGAATTCCATAGGTAAAACTAATCAGAGCTTCTTCAGATTTAATTATTCCCTAAAGATTTGTTGCCTTCAGGAAAAAATAAAAGCTACCAAGAATAAAACAATTTTAGGAAATGAAATCTGGGGTTAATGTTCAATGACTAAATCTGATTTTTGCCTAGTGACTGTTTTAAACTCTTTAAAATAAAAGGTTTGACAACTCAAAAATATGCTAAATTGTAAATTAAAAAACCAATAATTACACAGTTTTATGCAGAAGCTATCTTGGTTGTCTTAGAACAAAGAAAAGTTTTGGCCAGGCGTGGTGGCTCACACCTGAAATCCAAGCACTTTGGAGGCCAAGGCGGGAGGATCACCTGAGTCCGGGAGTTCAAGACCAGCCTGACCAACATGGTGAAACCTCGTCTTATTTTAAAAAAAATTAAATTAAGGGAAAAAAAAGTTTTCAAGTAAATATCTAATAAAAACACAATATAAATTAAGTCACCCGTCTTGATTGTAAACAAGTAAATGTAGTTAATTTACTCCAGAAAACAATGACCAGGCAATACAGAAAATGAAATTAGTTTCTCAAGTCTGTAGTATAACACAAGATCCTATAGAACTTTTTAATGATACAGATACAGAGGCTGTAATCCATGGGGATTTTGACTCAGTAAGTTTGTATAACAAAGGCTCTATGGTACCATAAACTGGATCTTTATTTTAAAGAAAGGAAAAAAAATCCAACAATAAAGCCTTAACACAGAAGTAATACTTACCAGTACCGGAATTTTGAACCTAATGTAAAATAATGTGCAAAAAAATTCTTTTGAGGTGGAAGTGGTCTGTCCAAACGGAAGAATGTGTGATGTTCTACACATGCTTTCCACAAATTTTTACATGCTCTGTAATTCACCATATTAAATCCCAATAATGTTTCTCTAGATTCATGCTGTAATAAATGACAAAATGCAGAGAATACCAGGAAAATGTCAGGATCTAATGCTCCATTTAATTTACTTTTGACAGATAAATTATTCTAGCCTTGCAAACATGAACTTGTTAATGATATAGATAGAATCTATAGGATCTTTTATCTAGGATCTCTTTTGCTTATCCAATAAAAAGGCAATGAAGTATACGGAAAAGTCTACAAAATCTGGACATTGTTCAGTCATTTTTTTTTTTCTGAGACAGAGTCTCACTCTGTCACCCCCGCTGAAGTGCAGTGGTGCGATCTCGGCTCACTGCAACCTCCATCTCCCAAGTTCAAGCAATTCTTGTGCTACAGCCTCCCAAACAGAAAGAATTAAAGGCATGCGCCACCAGGCCCAGCTAATTTTTTATATGTTTAGTAGAACTGAGGTTTCACCATGGTGGCCAAGCTGGTCTTGAACTCCTGACCTCAGGTGATCCACCTGCTTTGGCCTCACAAAGTACTGGGATTACAGGTGTGAGCCCCCACGCTGGCCTTGTTCATTCATATCACAACTCTTAGAAAGTTTTACCTTAGATCATAGTTAGAAATGAGTTCAAACTTTTAATATGTATCTGTTTTCAACATTTATTAGCTATGACTCTTTGAAAATATAATTCAAGGTCATAAATTAAATGTTAAAATATATCATTGCAACTTTAACAATATTCCTAATTTAAAGTATCTGTCTAGATTATAAATAAATAAGAACATTCAGCAAGCTGAACACTATTACAGAATTCAAATTTTAAAATTAGCGCTAAAATAATTTTCCATTTTCTTGAAAACTGGTACAAATTTCTAAATAATTTCATTAAAGTAAACCATACATAGCAATGTCCACAGCTCTGATTTTCACACAATAAATACAATCATTTAACCTTTATCCAGTTCAAGAAATGGTCATTACCACCACCACAGAAGTATTGTCTCCCCTTTCTACCAGATTACTTTCCCAAAGGTAATCACTCTTTTGACTTTATCACCACAGTACAATCATGCTTGTTTTTGAACTTTATTGTACAAACATGGAATCACACACATGTTGTCTTTAGGTCTGGCTTTTGTCCAGCATTACGTTTCTAATATAAATTCAAAGTTTATGAAGTGTAATTCACTCATTTCCATAGTACTCTGTGAATTTAACAGTTAACTTATCCATTTTACTGTTGATAGACATTTGACATTTCTAGTTTGGGGATATAAGAAGAATACAGCCAGGCATATTCCTGTATGTTATCTGGTGTACATACATGCACATTTTTGTTGTTGGGTCATATGATGTACACATATGCTCAGCTTTGGTAGATAATGCCCAACACTTTTCCAAAATGGGTAGATCTATAAACACTCCCTCCCACCGGTAGCATATGTGCCATATATTCACCAGCTACTGGTTTATCAATCTCTTTCCCTTTACTATTCTGTTGTGTATGCAGAGGTAGCACATTTTATTATGATTTGAACCTCCTTATGATTATCGAGGTTCAATGTTAATGGCCATGTGGATATCCTTATTTGTGAAATGTCTGTTCAATTCGCTAGCATGTATTTCTATTAGGATGCATGTACAACCAAGGATTTTGTGTGTATTATATAATGTTTAAGAAATTTCACTGTCTTAGTGGTATCTTTTGATGAACAGAGTTAATTTTAACAGTCCAAATCATCAATCTTTTGTTATAAAGGTTTCTATGCCTTGTTAAAGAAATCCTTACCCATCAGTTCATTAAGGTATTTCCTGTGACTAATCCACAGTAAAATGCCCACGTATAAAGTATTACATTATCATATTAGAAGGGAATATGCTTAAAACATCACTTCTTGATTACCAGAAAATTAAGTCTTAAATATGATTAACAGTTGTTTTGTTTGCACTAACATATAAAGTTTATGTTTTACCATATGCCATAAACATTATGCAAAATAACAAAAATGTCTCAGCCACTACAATACACTAATAGTTCTCACTGTCAGCATCTAAGATGCATATATATATTCATCCATTTTGACACTTGTATACTTTTCAAAAAGTTGGTAAGTCATTTCTATATTCTATCAATCGTATGTGAAATGCAACAAAAATTTTTTCTGCCCAATTTGTAAACAACATACAAAATGTTGTACTGAGAGATAAGTACATTATCTGAAGTTTGGGTATTTAAAAACAAAGAGATGTTTTAGAGAGGAAACAGTAACAAGGCCACCTTCTGAAGAGTATGCCTGTATACTGTTTTTTTTTTTTTTTTTCTTTTTTTTCTGAGACAGAGTCTCGCTCTCTTGACCAGGCTGGAGTGCAGGGGTGCGATATTGGCTCATTGCAACCTCCACTTCCTGGTTTAAGTGATTCTCGTCCCTTAGGCTCCCAAGCAGCGGGAAATACAGGTGTGTGCCGCTACATCCAGCTATCTTTTTGTATTTTAGTAGAGATGGGGTTGTACCATGTGAACCAGGCTGGTCTTGAACTCCTAGCCTCAAGCAATTCACCCATCTGAGCCTCCCAAAATGTTGGGATTACAGGTGTGAGCCACCATGCCTGGCCTGTATACTGCCTTTACTTTCTTTTCTCCCATCAGACAGGCTGTAATGTGCCCATGCTGTAAGAAAGTTTGAGGAAGGTATATCTCACCCAAGAGTATGAAAATATAATCATCATGCTTTTGAATCACAAAAAGATCCCTAATACATTTTCTTTAATCAATTGTCAGATTTTGCTGCTGTCATCACTTATTGGTGAATATATTTTTAACTGGTACACTACTTCAGAAAATGAGTGTAAGGATTAAATGCTACAAAAATGATCTACCAGACACACAGTAAGTTCTGAATAAATGCTAGATATTATAACTATTATTATAAATATTAGTAACATTAGTATTATAATGGGATATAAGTTAAATTTAAAAAGTTGACTTCTACAGTGCCATCTATGATTACTTAAAGTAAAATATTTGTCATATAGTTTCCAGATAACAATATTATATTTTAATCATCTAAAATTTAAAACAGGTAAAAGAATTTTCATTATCGGCACTTGTCGTCATATCCCCAACCTGGAAATGACAGAGATGTCCACTAACAGCAGAATAAATGAATAAATTATGGTATAGTCATTCAGAATATATAAATGGAATGAACTAATATTACATGCAACAACATGGATGAATCTCACAAAAAAGTGTTAAGGGAAAGAAGGCAGACAATAAAGACAATAACTGTATAATTTCATTTTTAAAATTTCAAATATAAGTGAACTAATCCATGGTCATAAAAATAAGAGTAATGGTTACCTTCCAGGAGGTTTAATGACTGGAAGTGGACAGCAGCTCCAGCAGCAACATTAAAAGTATCTGGGGTGCTGGTAATGTTCTACATATTAGAAGGAGGTACATATTCTATATATACGGATATGTTCACTTCATCAAACTGTGTACTTAAAATATGCACATTTTCAGTATTATGTTTTATTTCAATAAAAATTCTCTTGAAAAAAACTCTGTATTTTATGAACATAATAAACTATAGTTTATAATCACTTAGTAGTTCAATATCCTCTGACACAACAGAGCTGATTCAAATACTTTTTTTTTTTTTCAAGAGGCAGCAGTGTTCTGTTCTGTTGCCCAGGCTAAAAGTACAGTGGTATGGTCAAAGCTCATTGTAGCCTTGAACTCCTGGGCTCAACCTATCCTCCCACCTCAGCCTTCCAAGTAGCTGGGATAACAGGCAGGAGGCATCACTGTACCCAAAGCCTTTTTTTTTTTTTTTTTTTGGGCCTCCCTATGTCATCCAGGCTGGAGTACAGTGGTGTGATCCTAACTCATTGCAGCCTTGGTTTTCTGGACTCTAGAGATCTTTCCACCTCGGTCTCCTGAGCAGCTGGGACTAGAAGCACACATAATCACGCCTGGCTAATTTTCTTTTTTTGGTAGAGGCAGTGTCTCACTAAGTTGCCAAGGCTGGTCTTGAACTCCTGGCCTCAAGGGATCCTCCCACCTCAGCCTCTCAAAGTGCTAGGATTACAGGATTGAACCACTGTGGACAGCCCTAAAGACATTTTTCAGGTTTCAAATACATTTTACATGTATATACACACACAACCATCTTGAAATATGCATTAATTTGCCAAGATTTCTAAGAAATAATGTAAATCACATGATTAGGTTAGTTTGATTTAATGAAATCGATAAAATCATCTACAAGATGAAATTGTTTTCAACACTGTACTTTCCATGACAACTCAATGTTGTTTTTAATATATAAAGCATTACCACTCCAACAAAGGGAGGAAATGTTATTAAGTTCATAAATTTGTAACACTCAGTTCCCCTAAAATGAAATGAGCTCATATATGAAAGGAAGTACTACAGATTTAGTAGGGGAAAAGGGACATATGAAATGCTCATTTGCTGTCCTCCATAAATGGACCTTGAGGTTTCCAATGACCATCATGTGTGAGAAATCAGTTTCTAAGTTTGAGAAACAGCAAGAGGAATATCTAAGAGAACTTTAAATGAGAACCCCATACACATTGGAAAAACAAGTACATTTTGTTATAAAAAGTGAATTCATTACCTCTGCAGCCAGTTATCCATAGTATTAATTGCACTTTCACTTGTACTAACAGAAAAGTTCTGTCATGAATGGGTATTTCTTAAAAGGCTTCATTTATATCAATAATTATTCAATCAGTACTCACCAATTCTTTTCTAAGTTGAATAAAAAACTGTTTGCACTTAAAAGAAATTTTTACAATCTTCAACCTGGACAAAAGAGAATAAATTATACAAAGCATTGAATAATGATAAAAATATTAACAAATTATGAAAAAATACAAAATATTTTAAGTGTATATTGAGTAATATCTAAACATTTTATCAGATATAAATACACATAGTACATAAAGAATCTAAAGTTTTTGGTGCTTCATGAAAAAAATGATTAGTATTTGTGTTCAACTCAGGAAAATTCTGTCAGGATATCTAGTATGAACTATACATTTCTCAGTTTTGTATCCACAGAAATACTTAAAAACAGGTGTCACAAATTAAAATTTCAAAAAATATCACTAACTTAGTTGTTTATGCTCTAAAACTATAAGGAAGCCTTGGAAAAAATGTAAGATTTCACTGTTGTATGCAACAACCCTAAAAACATCTTTAATTTTAAAAAGCATTAAATTTTTTTTTTTTTTTTTTTTTTTTTTTGAGACGGAGTTTCACTCTTGTTACCCAGGCTGGAGTGCAATGGCACGATCTCGGCTCACCGCAACCTCTGCCTCCTGGGTTCAAGCAATTCTCCTGCCTCAGCCTCCTGAATAGCTGGGATTACAGGCACGTGCCACCATGTCCAGCTAATTTTTGCATTTTTAGTAGAGACGGGGTTTCACCTTGTTGACCAGGATGGTCTCGATCTCTTGACTTTGTGATCCACCCGCCTCAGCCTCCCAAAGTGCTGGGATTATAAGCGTGAGCCACCGCGCCCGGCCTAAAAAGCATTAATTTTTAAAAATTTATCTTTCTACATCACCTTTCTTCTTAAATGCCGTAAGAGTTAAATGCCACATAATGCCATAAGAGTTCTCAAAGCCTTATTAGTACAATCAATATAAGCCAAGTCACTTTTGTCTCATTCAAACCATATAATAATTAACACAGTAATTGCTTCTCGGCCTTTTGGCTAAGATCAAGTGTAATAATTAATACAGTAAACACAGTCTTTTTAAACTTTAAGACCAAAGGGTAATAAGGCTAAAGAGATCTGATCTTACTGAGCAAAATGTGCTTCAAGATCATGTCTCAATCTTCTCAGTAAATATTTTCATGATAATTCTAAGTTTGAATCTACATGACTTACAGCCCTATCTACCCAAGAAGCTCTCAGCATTCTCGAAGAATAAACTTCTCACACTTCAATCACTTGAGGAGGCAAATGCATGAGTCAACTTCAAGCATGCAAGTTTGGACTAGGGAAGAAGAGATATGTTTAGCTTTCTGATTTGAAAAAATTTTGTTTTACTTTTGGATACTGAGCTTTCACTTGACAGGGATATAACAACATGGGGAAAATATTCTGTCACAGAAAGAGAGCATTATTTCCAGAAAGCAAACAAATACTGAGTAAATATAGACTGTATTTATGGAAAAAAAGCCAGGTACCTCAATTCAAAAAATCCTATGAAAACATACTGATATTTCAGAAGTTAAAACAATAAAAAACTTTGCTCATTTCTAAATGATCAAGAGAAGGAAAATCTAGGCCAGTTTCAAATCACCTTAATTTCAAAAATTCCTGGAAGCTATCAATCAATAAAAGTCTTTTCACTGGATGCTCTCTGTGGCATAATATATATTTTATATAACTTTTATTTTCTTATAAATGTATTCTGTGTGACTTGTATTTTCTATGAAGTTTTTTCAGAAAAAATGCCAATGTATGAATTAAAAATCTTTCAAACAGTATCTATTTTACACAGCAGTAATATAGCTATAACAGTTTTCTTTTGGCTTCTATATGCCTGGTTTATCTTTCTCAATGTTTTTACTTTAAACCACTCTGTCACTTTGTATAATATTTTAGGTATGTCTCTTGTAAGCAATATAAAAATTGATGTTTTTTTTTAAGAGACAGTCTTGCTATGTTGCCCAGCCTGGCCTCAAACACCTAGGCTCAAATGATCCTCCTGCCTCAACCTCCTGAGTAGCTGGGACTATGGGTGTGTGCCACGGCATCTGGCTCAAGACTGATTTTTAAAAATCCAGTTTGAATAATCCAAAATATATGAAACAATAAGAAGTACATGAAAAGATATTCATTATCATTAGCTAGCAGGGGAATGCAAACAAAACTGCAATGAAATACTACTTGATACCAACTAGAATGGTTATAATAAAAAATGAAGATAACAAGTCCTGGTGAGAATATGGAGAAATTAAACCCACATGCAATGCTGGTGAGAACATAAAATGATGCAGCCACATTTGAAAATATTTTGGCAAACCCAAGTATTCCACTCCTAGATATATACACTCGAGAAAAATGAAAACATATGTCCACACAAAAACTTGTACACAAATATTTAGAGCAATGTAATTCTTACTAGCTAAAAAGTGGAAAATATTGGTGAACTGGTTATCAAAATGTGGTATAACCATAAAATGGAAAATTATTTAGCAATAAAGAGGAAAGCAAAACCAATACATACTACAACATGGACGAACCTCAAAAATGAATTAAAAAAACAATCACAAAAGACCACATAGTACATGATCTCCTTCAACATTAATACAATATAAAGGATAGGCATATCTGTAAAGAAAGAAAGTGCTTAGTGATTGCCTAGGACTTCCAGTAAATGAAAAGCAGAAAAGGGGATGGGAAATGACTCCTAATAATTTAAAAGGTTAACTTTTAGGGGTAATAAAAATGATTCAAAATTAGATTATGGTGATGTTGCCCTGAAACTACTACAAACCACTAAACTGTATACTTTATTAGGCAAATTTATGGTATGCATATTATATCAATAAAGTTATTTAAAAATTAAGTTTCATGTTTTCAATGTGAATATCCGCACATTTATAATTTTGATCATAATTAACATACATGGATATATCCATGTATGTTAAAAAAAGCTATTTGTCCAAAGTTTTCTGTGTTTCTACTGAAATGCCAATTATGTAATCATATAACTATTTTAAACTGTTTTACTGATAACTATGAGGCAGCGAGGCTCACCATTATACCACCAATGCATCTTTTCATTTTCCTTTTAAAGCATTTTATTATATACAATTGACATGTAAAATACACATAAAGTATATACTTCGCTAATTGTGACATATGTATGTACTTATCAAACTATCATGACAGTAAAGATAGTGAACATATCTATCACTTCCAAAATATTTCTTCTGCCACACTGTAATCCTCCTCTAGAATTCCAACACAGGAACCCATCCTGCCTGTATAACCACTGATCAACTTTATGTCCCTACAGATTGGTTTGAATTTCTAGAATTTATATAATGGAAGCATACAGTATGTATTTTTCTTCACGTGCTGTCTGTCACTCTGCTTAATTATTTAGAGATTCATCTGCATAGGAGCATTCTATTCTATGATATACCACAACATGGATGGAAATAGCCATCACTTCATGATGAATATCTGTTTCTAGTTTTTGGCTATTACAAATAAAGTCACTTTGAACAGATGTGTGCAAATCTTTGTACACACATTTGCTTTAGTTTCTGTTGGTTAAATACTAGGTAGGAATGAAACAGCTAGGTCACATGGTAGATATATTTTTAACTTTTTAAGAAACTACAGAACAGTTTTCTAAACTGGTTGGAGCACTGTATGTATAATAATAATACAGTCATTCTAGTCTCCTTAAAGCTTACTACTTGCATGGTACACCTTTTTCATCTATTTTCAGCCAAACTATCTATCTATATCTATACACTTAATCTACAAGGAAAGCCATTATATATTTTTCTTCCCAATCTGTATGCCTTTTCTTTCTTTTTCCTTTTTCTTGTTTTAAAACACTGGTAAGGACCTGGTGTACAAAGCTGAAGGGAAGTAGTGAGATAAAGCATATATTTTCCTGATCTTCATAAAAAGCACTGAGACTGTCACCATTTTGTATAATATTAGCAGATTTTCTGTACATGCCCTTAATCAAAATGGGAAAATACCTCTTAGTTATAGTTAGCTATGTCTCTATTTTTTTTTTATCATGAATGGTCAATTTTATCAAATTATTTTTCTGCATCTATTGAAATGCTCAAATGGTTTCTCTATGTTAATTATACTAATTGACTTTCAGATGTTAAAGCAATCTTATATTCTTAAAATAACCCCCATTTGAACATAATGAATTGTCACTTTTATATATTACTGAATACAAATTGCTAACTTTTATAAAGTATTTTTGCATCTACGTTCATGAGTAACTGCAGTTTTCTCTCCTTGTAGGGTCTCTGTCTGGTTTTAACATTAAGGTAATAATTACATAAAACATGTTCCTTCTTTCTTTATTGTCTAAAAGAGCTTATGTAGAATTGGCCTTACTTCTGCTTTAAATGTTTGATAGAATTCACAATAAGGGGCCTAGAATTATTATGGTCAAAAGGTTTCTAACTACAATTTCAGCTTCTTTAATTGATACAGATATATTCAAGTTTTCTTCTCAGGTCATTTTTTTATTTGTGTCTTTCAAGGAATCTGCACATTTAATCTATGTTGTGAAATTTATTCATGATATTTGTATTAGTCCATTCTCACACTGCTAATAAAGACATGCCCAAGACTGGGTAATTTACTAGGGAAAGAGGTTTAATTGACTCACAGTTCAGCATGGCTGGGGAGGCCTCAGGAAATCTGCACTCATAGCAGAAGGCAAAGGGGAAGTAAGGTACCTTCTTCACAAGGCAGCGGGAAGGAGAAGTGCAAGCAGGGGAAATGCCAGAGGCTTATAAAACGATCAGATCTCATGAGACTCACTTATTATTATGAGAAGAGAATGGGGGAAACTGCCCCCATGATTCAATTAACTCCACCTGGTCCCACTCTTGACACATCATGGAGATTACAAAATTCAAGGTGAGATTTGCAGGGGGCAGGGGGGTTACACACAGAGCCAAACCATATCAATATTCAAACATTCAAATCTGCTCTCAATATTATTTTATTGCTTTTAATGTATGTAGGGTCTGTAATGTTATCCCCTTTTTCATTCTGGATATTGGTACAGCCTAACTTTAGAGATACTGAGGGCTTAGTTCCAGACTATCACAATAAAGCAAATACTGCAATATAAGGAGTCATAGAATTTTTTGGTTTCTCAGTACATATAAAAGTTATGGTTACACTACACTGTAGTCCATTAAAAGTTCAATATAATACAATAAAAACAACATTCCTAAAAACAATGTGTATAATAAAAAATCAGAGTAGTTTGTAAAAAATTCTAATAATCATCTGAGCCCTCAGAGTTGAGTCTTGACACAATGTTGATGGCTGCTGACTGACCAGGGTGGTGGTTGCTGAAGTTTGCTGTAGTAATTAAAGAAATAAGACAACAATGAAGTTTGCTGCATCAATTGACTCTTCCTTTTCTTCCTTTTCATTTCATAAAGAATTTTTCTGTGGCATGTGATGCTAAGCGCTATTTGCTAGCATTTACCTACAATAGAACTTCTTTCAAAACAGTCAATCCTCTGGACCCTGCTGCTGCTTTATCATGAAGTCTATATCCTTTGCTGCCATTTAAACAATGCTCACAGCATCTTCACCAATAGTAGATTACACCTTAAAAAATCACTTTCTTTGCTCATCCATGAGAAGCAAATCCTCATCTATTCAAGTTTTATCATGAGATTGCAGCCATTCATCCCCGACCCCATCTTCAGACTCGACTTCTAATAAGAGTTCTCTTGCTATTTCCACCCCATCTGTAGTTACTTCCTCCACTGAAGTCTTAAGCCCCTCAAAGTCATCTATGAGGGTTGGAATCAATTTCTTCCAAATTCCAGTTAATGTTGCTACTCTGACCTTCCACCATGAATCAAGAATGTTCTCAATGGCATCTAGAATGGGAAAGCCTTTTCAAAAGGGTTTCAATTTACTTTTCCCAGATCAATCAGAGAAATCATCCTCAATGGCCGCTACAGCCCTACAAATATATTTCTTTAAAAAGACTTGAAAGTCAAAATTACTCCTTGATCCATTAGCTACAGAATTCATATGTGACAGCATGCATAAAAACATCAACTTCCTTGCTATCTCTAACAGAGCTCGTGAGTGGCAAGGTGCATTCTTTGTCAATGAGCAGTAATATTCAGAAAAGAAATCTTTTTCTGAGAGGTAAGACTTAACAGTGGGCTTAAAATATTCAGTAAACCATGCTGTAAACAGATGTGTGGTCATCCAGGCTTTGACTTTCCACTTCTAGAATACAAGTAGGGTAGGCTTAGGACCTAGCATTTAGAGATTGCTAAATGAGCACTGGCTTCAACTTCATTCTGTAACATAAGAGTCAGTCAGTCCTTTGAAACACTGAAGTCAGGTATTAACCTCATCTATGACAGTTCCTAGATGGCATCTTCTCCAATAGAAGACTGTTTTGTCTACACTGAAAACCTGTTGTTTAGTGTAGCCATTCATCACTTAGCTAGATATTCTGTATAACTCGCTGCTTCACTTTGAACTTTTATGTATGGAGATGGCTTCTTTCCTTAAGCCTCAAGAACCAACCCATGCTAGCTTTAAACTTTTCTTCTGTAGCTTTCTCACCTCTCTTCTTAGTCTTCACATAATTAAAGAGAATTAGGACCTTGCTCTGGATTAAGCTTTGTCTTAAGGGAATGTTGTGGCTGGTCTGATATAGCCGTACCACTAAAATACTCTCCATATCAACAATAAGGGTGTTTCACTTTTTTATCATTTGGATGTTAAATGGTGTAATACTTTCAATTCCTTCAAGAACTTTTCCTTTGCATTCACAACTTGGCTAATTGGTGCAAGAGGCCTGGCTGTTTGTCTGTCTTAGCTTCTGACATGCCTTCCTCACTAAACTTAATCATTTCCAATTTTTTATTCAAAGTGACAGAAGTGCAACTCTTCCTTGAACTTGATCACTTACAGACCACTGAAGGGTTAATTGACCTAATTTCTATATTGTTGTGTCTCACAGAACAGGGAGTTCCAAGGAGAAGAGAGATGGGAATAACCAGTCAGTGAGGCAGAAAGAACAAATACTAATACAGTATCTATCACTTAAGTTTGCTATCTTACACGGGTGTGGTTCATGGCATGCCAAAACAATTATAATTCTACCATCAAAGATCACTAACACCACAACATATATAATAAAAAAGTTTGAATTTATAAAAACCTTCAATTTGACCATTTGCATGTCTTTTTTTGAGAAATGTCTATTTAAAAAATGAATTATTAGGCTAGTTTTTGCTGTTCCTTGTTATTCTGGATACTAGGCCCTTGTTGGAGGTATAATTTGCAAATATTTTCTCCAATTTTATAGATTGTCTCCATACTCTGTCAACTGTTTCCTTTGCTGTGTAAAAGCTTTTTAGTTTGATACAGTCCCATTTGACTATTTTTGTTTTTGTTGCCTGTACTTTTAAAGACCTACCCATAAAATCTTTGCCTAGATCAATATTCTGAAGCATTTCCTCCATGTTCATTTAGCAGTTTTATAATGTCAGGTCTTACATGTAACTCTCCAATCCATTTGGAGCTAATTTTTGTATATAGTGAGATAAGGGTCTGGTTCCATTCTTTTGCAATAGATATCCAGTTTTCTCAGTACCATTTATGGAAAAGAATACCTGTTCTTCACTGTATGTTTTTCCTTGTCAAAATTCAGTTGGCTGTAAATACGTGGATTTATTCCTCTGTTCCCTATTCTGGTTCTGTTGGTCTATGTGTCTACTTTTATACCAATACCATGCTGTTGTGAATACTAGAGCTTCGCAGGATAATTTGATGTCTTCCATCTTTGTTCTCTTGACTCAGTATTGTTTCAGTTATTTGGGATCTTTTAGGGTTCCCTATTTTTTTTTTTTCTTAATAGAGACAGGGTCTCTCTCTGCCATCCGGGCTGAAGTACAGTGGTATGATCATAGCCCACTGTAATCTTAAAGTGCTGGGCTCAAGTGATCCTCCCACCTCAGCCTCCCAAGTAGCTAGGACTACAAATACATGCCACTATGCCCAGCTAATTTTTAAACACATTTTTTATAGAGACGAGATCTCACTATGTTGTGTAGGCTGGTATTAAATGCCTGACTTCAAGCAATCCTCCTGCCTTGGCCTCCAAAAGCACTAGATTACAAGTGTGAGCCACTTTTAGGATTGCTTTTTCTCTGTCACTGGTATTTTGACAGACATTGTATTGAATCTGTAGAATGCTTTGAGTAGTATGGTCATTTTCACCATATTAATTTTTCTAAGTCATGAATATGGGACGTTTTTCTACTTTTTTCTGTTCTCTTCAATTTTTTTTCCCATCAGTATCTTGTAGTTTTGTTGTAAAGATCTTTCACATCCTTGCTTAAGTATAATATTTGGTAGGTATTGTAAAGGTGATTGCATTCTTGATTTCTTTTCCAGCTATTATTAGTATATAGAAATGTAAGCAATTTTTGTTCATTAATTTGTTTCCTGCAACTTAATTAAATTCACTTAATAGTTTTAAGAGACTTTTAGTGGAGTCTTTAGGCTTTTCTTTATGATCAGGCTTCTGCAAAGAGGAACAATTTGACTTCCTGTTTTCCTATATGGATGCTCTTTCCTGACTGCTCTGGCTAGGACTTCTAGTACTATGCTGACTAAAAGTGGTCAGTGTGGGCATCCTATCTTCTTTCAGTTCTTTGAAGAAAAGTTTTCAGCTTTGACCTGTTCTGTATGATGTTAGCTGCAGATCTGTCATTTATGGGCTTGATTGTGTCAAGATATGCTTCTCCTACACCTAATGTTGAGAGTTTTTACATGAGAGGATGTTGAATTTTATTAAATGCTTTTTATGTGTCTATTGAGATGAATGTATAGTTTCTGGGTTTCAATTTACTGACATAAGTATTATACTTACTGATTTGTATAGGTTAAACTACCCTTGACTCTTGGAAATAAACTCCACTTGATCATGGTGTATCTTTTTCATGTATTACTGAATCTGCTATGCTAATATTTTGTTGAGGAATTTTGCATCTATGTTCATTAGGGATACTGGCCTGTAGTTTTTTTTTTCTATTTTTTCCTTTTTTTTACAAACAAGTCTCAAACTGTCCCCGAGGCTGGAGTGCAGTGGCACTGTAGCCTTAACCTCCTCGGCTGCCGCAATCCTCTGACCTCGGCCTACTGAGTAGCTGGGACCATAGGCGTGCGCTAATATGTCCAGCTAATCTTTAAATTTTTTGTAGAGATGTGCTCCCACTATGTTGCCTGGGCTAGTTTTGAACTCCTGGGCTCTGGCAATCCTTCTGTATTGGACTCTCAAAGTGTTGGGATTACAGCCACCACACCTGGCCTCTTTTCTTTCATTCTGTAGAGACATGGTCTCATCCTCTGCCCAGACGAGTTCAGTTGTACAATCATAGCTCACTGAGGCCTTGAACTCCTGAGAGCAAGTGATCCTCCTGACTCAAGTCTCCTGACTATCCAGGTCTACAGGAATGTGTCACCACACCTGGCTAGTTTTTTCTTTTTTTGTTGTTGATTTTTATCACTTCAAAAAATACAAGTTTCAATTTGTTTACCCTTTGTATTATTTTTAGTCTCTATTTGATTTAGTTATGCTCTAATCTTTATTGTTTTTTCTTCTACTAAATTTGGTGCTTCGTTTGTTTTTGCTTTTCTAGTTCTTGAGATGCATCATTAAACTGTTTATTTGGACTCTTTCTACTTTTTTTATGTAGGCATTTATTGCTATAAACAGCCCTCTTAGTAATGCTATTGCTGTATTTCATAGGTTCTAGTAATGTTATGTTATGTTACTGTTTTCAATTATTCAAAGAAATTTTTGATTTGTCTTAATTTCTTCATTGACCCAATGGTCATTCAGGAGAGTTTTGTTTAATTTCCATGTATTTGCAGTTTCCAAAGTCCCTTGTTACTGATTTCTAGTTTTATTACATTATAGTCTGAGAAGATACTGGATATAATTGCTATTTTAAAATTTTGTTGAGACTTGTTTTGTGGCCTAACATATGGTCTATCCTGAACAATGTTCCATGTGCTGAGGTGAAGAATGCATATTCTGCAGCTCCTGGATTAAATATTCTTTACATGTTTATTAGGTTCCTTTTGGTCTGCAGCATAGACTACGTCCAATGTTTGTTTTCCGTCTAGATGATCTGTCTAATGGTGACTGTGGGGTGTTGAAGTCTCCAACTATTATGGTATTGGAGTCTGTCTCTTTATCTTTAATAATATTAACTTCATACATCTGAGTGCTTGAGTGTTAGGTACATATTTACAACTGTTATATCCTTTTGCTGAATTGATCCCTTTATCATTTGATATGGACCTTGTCTCTTTTTATGCTTTTTAATATTTTGTCTAAAATAAATGCTACTCTATGATTTTGATAAATGTAAATGTAAATTTACATGGCATTTTCCCTTCCCTTTACATTTAGTCTATTGTGCTTTTACAGGTGAAGTGAGTTTCTTGTAGGTAGCAGAGAATTGGGTCTTGATTTTTTTTGAGACAGAGTTTCGCTCCTGTTGCCCAGGCTGCAATGCAATGGCGCAACCTCAGCTCACTGCAACCTCTGCCTCAGCCTCCCAAGTAGCTGGAATTATAGGCATCCACCACCATTCCTGGCTAACTTTTGTATTTTTAGCAGAGATGGGGCTTGACCACATTGGCCAGGCTGGTCTTGAATTCCTGACCTCAGGTGATCTGCCTGCCTCGGCCTCCCAAAGTGCCGGGATTATAGGTGTGAGCCACTGTGCCCGCTGGGTCTTGATTTTTTACATCCATTCAGCCAGTGTCCAAGTTTTAACTGGAATTTAAGCCATATAAATTCAGCGTTGTTAAGTGATATGTGAAGATTTATTCTTGTCATTTTGCTAATTATTTTCCGATTGTTTTGTACATCCTTTATTCATTTCATCCTCTCTTATTGCTTCCCTTGATTATTATTATTATTATTATTTTTGGAGTAATAACCTTTGACTCCTTTCTTTTTCTCATCTACTCTACATATATCTGCTCTATTAGGGAATTTTATACTTTTATAAATTTTAAACTTTTATAATTTCATAAAAACATAAAATGTTATACAATACATGAAAATTTCATGTTTCATGTGTTTTCATGATGGTACACAGTATTCTTTCACTTCCAGATGCAGGACCCCCTCAAGCATTTCTTTTTTTTTTTTTTTTTTTTTTTGAGACGGAGTTTCGCTCGTTACCCAGGCTGGAGTGCAATGGCGCGGTCTCGGCTCACCGCAACCTCCGCCTCCTGGGCTCAGGCAATTCTCCTGCCTCGGCCTCCTAAGTAGCTGGGATTACAGGCATGCGCCACCACGCCCAGCTAGTTTTTGTATTTTTAGTAGAGACGGGGTTTCACCATGTTGACCAGGATGGTCTCGATCTCTCGACCTCGTGATCCACCCGCCTTGGCCTCCCAAAGTGCTGGGATTACAGGCTTGAGCCACCGCGCCCGGCTCAAGCATTTCTTATAGGATCCATATAGTGGTGATGAATTCCCTCTTTGCCTGAGAAAGGTTTTATTTCTACTTCATTTTTGAAGGACAGATTTGCTGGGTGACGTATCCTCAGTCAGCATTTTTACTGGTTTATCTGCACTTTGAATATGTCACCATATTTGCTCCTGGCCGGTAACGTTTCTGATTAGGATCTGCCATTGGTCTAATGAGGATTCCCTTAAACATTACTTGATGCTTTCCTCATGTTCTTTTTAGACTTCTGTCTTTTATTTGACTACAAAGTGCCCTGAAGGAGGCTTTTTCGGGTTGAATCTCTGTGAGGTTCCTTGAGCTTCTGGTATTTTCATCTATCTACTACTTGCAAGAGTTGGGAAGCTTTCAGCTAGTATTTTCTAAAATAGGTTTTGTTTTTTTTTTAATGTCTTTTCTTGACTCTTCTGAAATTTTCAAAAATTCAAATATTTGGTTGCTTTACAGTGTTCTGTCATTCAGGCTTTTTCATCCTTTTAAAAAATGACTAGATTATTTCCAAAGACCTGTCTTTAAGTTCAGAAATTATTTTTACCACTTAATCTAGTCTATTGTTGATGCTTTCTATTGTAGTTTTTATTTCATTCTCTGAACTCAGTTCCAAGATTTGTTGGCTTTTTAAAAAATATGTCTTGGCTGAATTTCTCATTCAGATTATTGTTTTCTTGATATCTTTGTACTGTCAAGCTGTTTTCTATCTCATTGCATTTCTTTAATATCATTATTTTATTTTTCAGGCATTTCATTTTATCATTTCTTCTATCCTTAACATCTGCACATCTGGTTTAACAGGTGCTTCTTCCAATTTTATGAACTGGCTGTCAAAGAAACAAACTTTTTCTTGTGATGTACCTATAGTGTTGGCTGGATAGCATGCTCTAGCTTTGGTTCTGGGTGGGTGCAGCAGCATAGTCTTCACATAATTTATTTGGCTCTAATCAGTGTCAGAGGTGTCTGTGAGTTTCTCAGTAGCTCAGGCTGTAGAGGCTGTAGTAAAGCTATACCAGGGGAAATGCCAGGAAGGTTGGTTTGTGGGCACCAGTTGTAGTGACTGCAGGCTGGGCATGCCAGTTTTTGGGTGTCCAGGTGGTATGTGTGGTATCAGTAGTACAGGTGGCCTATCCCTTGTGGTCCTTAGCTGCGCATGTGGGGACAGTAGTGGTAGAGGTAGGGTAGATGAGGCTAGTCCCTGGGCCCCTGGGAAGTGCCACAGATGCCAGTGGCAGGCAAGGTAGGTTCATTATTGAGCCCCTGAAAGGTGTGTGTGTGTGTGTGCTAGTAGCTGCAGGTATGGTCAGCCAACGCCCAGACCTCAAATGCGCTGGGACGTGGTGGCTAAGGGTGAGGCATATCTAGCCTCAGGCCCTTGGATGTTGTGTGAGGGCCCTCAGTTTTAAGTGGGATAGGTCAGTCTCCAGGTTCCTGAATGACATATACAGGTGCCAGCAGCTGGAATTGTCCTGTCTTCAGGCCCTGGATGTTATCAATGGTGATGGTGGGCAGGGCATGTAAATGTTCATGTCCTTAGAAGGTGTGCTGAGGTAGACCAGTCCCTAGGCCCCTGAAGGCATGTCCAGCTGTACAGTGGTCTTGCTGCTGGAGGATGTGAGTTGCTGTCAATGATAATGTTCCTGTGCAGGCAACTCCAAGGCTATGGTAAGCACATGCTTCATTTCCCTTCATGACAGGGACAGCCTCCCTGGCACACTGCACTGCCCATTCCGCAGGGTGAAGGACACTGCACGAGACAGTCAAGGACCTAGCTGCACCCTGGGTGCAATTAGTGTTGCAACTTCGCAGTTCTCTGTGTGAACATGAGTTGTCAGTGGGGTCTGAGATATGTGGAAATGCAGGGGCTACTGGGCCTCACTGCAGGATGTATTCCGATGGGGGCTGAGCTCTGAAAATGACACTGTGTTGCAACTGTCTGGATCTCAGGTATGTAGAGGGAGTGCAAACTCCCTCTCTGAAACAATACCATGGTGTGGACTTCAGGGAGCTCCCTATCCTAGTCTCAAGGCCCATGAAAGCCAAGGGGCTCTCTCCTAAGTAGGGCTGCAGTAATCTTTGGTGCAAATGTGAACTATTGATGATCTCTCCCTTACCTTTTCCTGGCAATGGGCAATTCCTCCTGGCTCTCAGGTGATCCTGGCTAGGCTGGCTACTCTGTTTCCACCTCCTGTGTCTCAGAGGTTCTCTGTCACTTCCTTGCTAAATTCTTCTGTTCTCTTTTAAATTTCCTATTCATTGTGTGTTTACCTACATGTTGATTTGGTCCTTCTTTATGGAAGATACAAGTGCCTCTGTGACTCTGCTCAGTCACCTTGAAGTCCCCTCTCTGCTTTTCTTTCTGTAGATACAGATTCCTATCTTATATTATTTTCCCTTTCTATGAAGAACTTCTTTTAACATTTCTCACAAAGCAGGTCTATTGGCAACAAATTCCAACAATTTCTGTTTGTGTGTGTGAAAGTCTTTATTTCTCTTTCACTTCTGAGGGATAACTTTGCTACAGACTTATAGGTTGGTGGGTTTTTTCTTTCAACACTTTAATAACCAAAATATTTCACTCTAGTTTCTTCTTGCTTACATGGTTTCTGAAGAGAAATATAACGTATTTTTTAATCCTTGTTCCCTGTGCTAAATGTGCTTTTTATATGCCCCCCCACCGCCTTTTTTTTTTTGAGACGGAGTCTTGCTCTGTCGCCAGGCTGGAGTACAGTGGCGTGATCTCCACTCACTGCAACCTCCGCCTCCTAGGTTCAAGCGATTCTCCTGCCTCAGCTTCCCGAGTAGCTGGGACTATAGGGGCATGCCACCAAGCCCAGCTAATTTTTGTATTTTTAGTAGAGATGAGGTTTCACCATGTTGGCCAGGATGGTCTCAATCTCTTGACCTCGTGGTGTGCCCATCCTAGCCTCCCGAAGTGCTAAATTGCAGGCATGAGCCACTGCACCCGGCCTATGTTTTCCTTTTTAAAAGATTTTCTGATTATCTGCAGTGTGACTATCTTATGTACAGGTGTGGATTTTTCGATTGTTTGACCTGCTAGGTGTTCTCTGAACTTTCTGATTCTGTGATTTGATGGCTGTCAGGAATTTTGGAAAACTATCAGCAGCTAGTTTTTCAGGTATTTCTTCTGTTCTTTTCTCTCTTTATTCCCATTATATGTCTTAAATATTGTTCTTTCATTCCTTTTTTCCCTTCACTTTTCAGTTTTTGAAGTTTCTACTGACATATCTTTAAGTTCACTCATTTTTTTCTTGTGTATAATCTACTGATAAGATCAAAGGCATTCTTCATTTCTGTTGCAATGCTTTTGATTTCTAGCACTCCTATTTAATTCTTTCTCAAAAGGTTTCCATCTCTGTGCTTACATTTCCACCTGTTCTTGTATGTTATACACTTTTCCCATATATTTTTCCCTTAGTATATTAATTATAGTTATTTTAAATTTCTGGTATAATACTTCCAAAATTTCTTCCATATCTGGGTCTGTTTCTCATCCTTGCTTTGTTTCTTCAAATTGTGTATACTACCATTTGACATGTCTTTTAATTTTTTGCTAAATGCTGGATATGATACATTGGGTAAAAGAAAGAAGTAAATATGCCTTTGGTGTGAAGCATTATGCTTACCTGGCAAGGCATAAGGCTATGTTTAATGTTTGTGTAAACAAACTGTAAGTGCCAGAAGTTATAATTTCCTCTGATATCTTTGTTTTTCACATCCCTGTTGTCTTTGGGTTTCCCTAAGGTACTCCTAAATAATCTAAGCCTTACAGTTATTTTAGTTGTGATTCCCTGTTATTACTTATCAGCCATGTTGACATGACAGTAAGGTGTGGGATAGGGAGGAATCATTCTTTCATCCTGTAATTAGGTCTTCGTGGTTTAGTGGTCTGTGTCTCTTGGCTGTGATCTTCAGTGCTTTTTTGGTCAACCCATCCTTAGATGAGATAAGAAAGCAGGAGGGGTCTAAATTGGGTATTCTCATTCTCCCACTTTGGTCAGACTCTGATAAAACCCACAATGGTTAGATGCTGGTAAAATAGTTTGCCCTGGGGGCAAATCTCTGTTAAAAAGACTGGAAAGCTCTGATCATCTTTCAAAAATTCCATAAAAGAAAAATTCATAAGCAATAATTTTTAATAAGTAATTTTGAAATAAATTATTTTGATGTCTTCCAGTAGATTCTAACTAAGTGGGATAAAGTATAAAGTTTATCTCACAAGTAAAATTACAACATTAAAATAGTTCAACAGCCACTGTTTTTAATATAAATTATTATATTTGGTAATAGAGTGGTAAACATAAAAGTATCAATGGATGTTCTTACCATGGAAATGTATTCATTCGTACCCTGTTCTTATAAATCAGAATTCCTCCTGACATCACTCCAATCATAATTTCATTGTTACTCTGATCCTTCAAAAAAAATGAATAAAAACATGATAAATCTAAATTAATGGGCTTTGTTAGAGAGATTTTTTAAAACAGGAGTCATTTTTATTTTTTAAACTAAACATGGCATTTTCAAAGGTTACAAAGAATTGCATACTGATTAGAGACCCAAATGGTAGTTGTTACCACATAAAAATAAAGACCAAATTTTAAACCAAACTGAAATGTGTTATTAAAATACATTATCTAAAGCAAAACGGACTTCCCAGAATTTATGACTAGAACTGGCTCTTTGGAGTAGGAACCTAGAATCTAGAAATCAGAGACCTTTTCCTCTGGTAGAATGATGACTTAGTATTCATTTTACCATTCCTAAAACTATTACAATCCATTTACTAAGCAGATGTGATGCTAACAATACAAACATGAATAAAACATGGAGGAGTTCAGGGTTTGGTGAAGGGGAGCCCAATAAAGCGGTATTTACAACATAATAAGAAATTCAATACCTAACATAATACATTAGAAACATCATGAGAGTTTACAATAGAGAACAATTCTTAGAGAGCTTAGAAGACCCCAGAGAATAAAATTTGAACTGTGCACTGAAGAATAAGTGTTTTCATAGTAAATTACTCAATTTGAATAGCTAACTTACATTAATGAGAGAATGGGTAGAACAAAAATACATTTCTTAGATGCTAATCTACCTTGAAACCATTTTGCTTATTTAAAAGATTCTACAAGTAATCTAATATAGAAGGCATGCTTTTACCACCTACCATTCATTTAATCAGAAGACAGAACTTATTAGTGAAATATAAACTAAATTTTATCATTGTCTCCTTAGAACAAATACTTTACAGTATAAATCACATCTAATGAAATAAAATCTTATTAAGCTGTTAGGTAAGATCATGCATAATTGGTTAAATGCAACAGTGTATATTAATTTGCATGGCTGCTTTTTCTTTTGACTAGCAATAATCAACATTATTTAAGTGCACTATTATCAGAGTGTCAAAAATCATGTTTTAAAGGACATCAATTAGAAGTTTGGATCAAGACGTGAAACTGAGCCTAAATGATGGAGGGGTAAATATATACTCCTACTAGTATATCTGCTTCCAACTTCATGAAACATTAGAGAAGATATACAAAAAGCAAAAGAATCTGTAACACTTAAAAAACAATCTATAACATATGAACATGTTATCAGTGGACCAGATATCTTGAGAAATCCTTAACATATAAAGTGATAAATAAGACTAGATTTACTGAGAGGAAAAAAAGTTCATAAAACCACAGCCCAAATTATGTAGGAAAGAGACTACTCTATGTGGAGTTAAAAACTGAAATGAAATTTTCAGGTATGTTCAGATATGATGGATAAAAGAATTGAGAGGGCCTCCAAATTACTGTCAGGATAATCAGGTAGGGAGTAGCTGTGGTAATTAGCTCCTAACAATCCCACAATCCCACTTCAACTGGATTCAACTAAAGGAAATAAACATGTGAAGCCTGTCTAAAATAGCTATTGTGGACAGTAGGTCCAAAATTTAGAATTAAGGGTAATCTTCAGAAAGGATGAATAGAGAGCCCCAAATTGAAAGAGGCAAACTACAGGCAAACTGTAGCTGGCTTCATATTCCTTCCCATCTTAGCCATCAGGTAAGGCAGACTACAGTAAAGAGAAATAGCATCTGCAACCAAGAAATCCCAAATACAAAAGAGAGCACATAAACAAAGATCACCAAGTATTTGTGGAAAGCTAATACCATTAGAGAGGTATACCAAACCCAGTAAACAGATAAACCAATCAAGATACAATGTTAGTAGAAAAACAAGTTTAAAAAATAACATGTTCAGAAATATGCAGGAACTCAAGTTTTAAATTATAGATATCCAGACTAAAGTGGCAGTTCCCAAGGCATTCCTAGACATGGGTAAGATAAAACAAGAGAAGAAGTATTATAGCCTTCATGGACACGAATGTTATTAATTCCAATGTCTACAAAAATACAATTTGACCATCTTAATTAAAAATATCTTACTTTGCTTTTCTTCATATCACTTATTATTTACTACTGTACCATAAATTTAATAAATAAATTACTCACTAGAACCCAAGTAACAAAGAGTAGAGCTATTTACTGAGTTCCTAAGCAAAGAAAAAAAGTACCTTGTATTCTTTTGCGGAATGAATTGTTCCCTATTATTGTCTGTATGAAAATGTCTTAGCTGTTTAGCTTGGCATCCAAGGCCTTTATATAACCATCCCCATTTAATCTCCCCTCTCTAATTAGTAAAAATCTTCTACTCTAGCCAGGCCATTTTTATGATGTGTTTTGTGCGCCCACAATTCCATGTTAATACTGTTCTCATGCCTTCTTCATATCTCCCTGCCAAATCAAGCCAAACCAAACCGAAGTCTAGATTACATCCGTTTTCTCTGTAAAAACTTTATTAGACATCTACATGCTTCTCTCATATTTATCTGTTTCTTAAACCACTTATCTGAAAGACCTAATTATTGTGCAGATAAGGGCTAAGATTGGGCATAACAGTGTCTTTCAAATTATATGTGGTAAAGGATCAGTTATGTTTTGTTGTTTTTGTTGCTTAAGTTTCCAATCGGTTAGCTACTAACGCTTTTGAAAAATACACTAACATGCTTTATGTCAGACTGCTGTAAAAGTAGCTAAATCTTACACTCAATTGCTATATGTGTCTTCATGAAGCAACTACAGTTTACAGAATGGCAACAGTCTATGGATCATACTTGGAACATCAATGAACCATTACAACACTTCATATTCCTTCAAACAGCTTACTTCTCAAATAAGTTATTTGATTTCTGATGGTACTTTTATGTTTACACTTAGGCAGTCATATTACTGGAGAATGTTTGATATAAAATCAGATTATAAAGATCTGTGATGAGCTTTATGTAGTTACCTTTGGAACTAAGATTAAATGATAATTCAAAGGGAGAATTTATAATGTGCAGTAACTATATGATTTGACAATGTAAATTCAGAGCAACTACAAAAAAAGAAAGGAAAAGGGAGATACAAATTTTAAAAGTTAAAAATTTTAATTGATCTAGTAATAACTGACATGGTAATTATAAGCACTATTTTCAATATAGGATAGGATAAAGCAAATAAGTAATTATAGGATATGTGAATTCTAGAATTCCTCGAGCCCTAAGAACCAAAATATTCTGCGTATCTCAATATAGATACTATATAGATACTATGCTAGTACGGACAGATCCCAACTCTATACGCTTAAAAAGCCTAGAAACAATTACCAACCCAGTAGGAATAAGCATCCTCAGCACCTACACTGAGATTTCCGAAATATCATTTTCCATTAAAGGGGCTTCTTCAAGAAACGGCTAATTCCATGTCTGTGGCAAAACATCTTAAAAACACCCCTGTAATCTCAACACTTTGGGAGGCTGAGGCGGGCGGATCACAAGGTCAAGACCAGCCGGACCAACATGGTGAAACCCCGTCTCTACTAAAAATACAAAAATTAGTTAGGCATGGTGGCACATGCCTGTAATCCCAGATACTTGGGAGGCTGAGGCAAAAGAATTGCTTGAACCAGGACCCAGGAGGTGGAGGTTGCAGTGAGTCGAGATCGCACCACTGCGCTTTAGCCTGAGCTACCGAGCAAGACGCCGTCTTCAAAAAACAAAAAACAAAAACAAAAAAGCACCTAGATAGCTATCAAAGACTAGGGTAAGGTCATCTTAAAAGGACTTAGGAAGCTGGGTGCAGTGGCTCAGGGATTAAAAGGATTTAAGAGGCTGGGTGCAGTGGCTCATGCTTGTAATCCCAGCACTTTAGGAGGCTGAGGTGGGCAAATCACTTGGAGTCAGGAGTTTAGAGACCAGACTTGCCAACATAGAGAAATCCTACCCCTACCAAAATAAAATAAAATAAAATAAAAATTAGTTGAGTGTGGTAGTGTGCACCTGTAGTCCAGCTACTTAAGAGGCTGAGGTGGGAGAATCACTTGTACCCAGGAGGCAGAGATTGCAGTGAGCTGAGACTGCACCACTGTACTCTAGCCTGGGCGACAGAGTGAGACCTTGTTTCAAAAAAAAAAAAAAAAAAAAGGCTTAGGAGCCAAAAACAGACACATCCCTCCTTGTGACCAAAGATGAGCTAATTTGAGCTTTAATAAGGAGAATAATTTTTTTTTTTTTTTTTGAGACGGAGTTTCGCTCTCGTTACCCAGGCTGGAGTGCAATGGCGCAATCTCGGCTCACCGCAACCTCTGCCTCCTGGGTTCAGGCAATTCTCCTGCCTCAGCCTCCTGAGTAGCTGGGATTACAGGCACGTGCCACCATGCCCAGCTAATTTTTAGTATTTTTAGTAGAGACGGGGTTTCACCATGTTGACCAGGATGGTCTCGATCTCTTGACCTCGTGATCCACCCGCCTCGGCCTCCCAGAATAATTTTACTGTATTAAATCTTATCAGTAATATCTAATCCACCACTTCATATTCATTACCTTGAAAACTAGGTAAATAAAAGGAAAGAATCAAATATTCTTTTCCACGCCTTTTCTATATGAACTATACCACTGGGTAACTGAATAGTAAAAGAAAGAAAATGACCCCTTATAAAATCATTCCAGCAAATAAATAAAAACAAAGAATATTAAGACGTCTCCGTTTTGCAGCCTCCGATAAATTAAAGGATCTAGGCATACAGCATAAATGGCTGCTAGCATAGAATAAGAGCAAAACCCAGGCATTACGCACCACCTGAAAAAAGAACGTAACAGAGATCAATCTTGAATCTAGAACAAGCCTCTAGAACACGCTGCCAATCTGCAGGAAATGCAGAGAACAGCAAATCATGTTGAATTACATTATAAATATGTGATCAAGTAAAATCCAGACTGTAAAAAACTACAGGTGAAATAGTCCAGTGCTTTACAGGTACATTCTAAGTACAAGAGAAGAAGGAACAAACTGTAGATTAAAAAGAGAGATCTTAGTTACTGTGAGTCAAATAAAACACACTAAACAACAGCAAGACCAAGCTATAGTTTCTAGGGAGGCACACTTAGGCAATAAAAATCATGAAAAAAAAATACTACGTAGGAAGAAGCTGTTATTGGGAAAAGGTTTCTAGAGTAGCTGGCAACATTCTACTGCTTGAACTGGGTGGTAGTTACAAGGATGTTTGCCTTACAATAATTCAGTAAGATATATATATAGATATATAGATATATATATACACATACACTTGTCCGTGTTTTATTTTACAATAGTATGTTTAAAAAGAGCCAGAAAAAATGATATTTAAGCTCAATACAAATGGATGCTCTAACATTTTCTGCACATATCCCAGTTGTTCATTTAACCTTCTCTTGTGGTGTACAGAACGCCATCCCCTCCTTTCTTCTGGAGACTACTACTCTATACGCAAACTAATTAGCTAGTGTACTTAAATATTCTGATCTCTCTATTGTCACATGTTAACAGTACAATAACCCAAACCCACTCAATGTTACAATGTGCATAAAAACAGTAATTTTAAGTGGTGGAGACAGCGGTTAAAGTAATTTTCTTAATTACTTTTAATTATAAAACAATTTCAAAACAATATACAACAATTTCAAATATCAAATAAGAAGTCAAACACTCCCCTCCTCACCTTCCCTGCCTCTTTCCCTCATTCCCAGAGATAACCACTATTAACACTTTGGTGTATATTCTCCTATATCTTTATGTTTATACAAGTTTTTCTATCACATCTATAAATACTTTAAAGGATGGAGTTTCAGTAATGGAAGTGATCAAAGATCCTATTAATATTTGCCCCCGCAAAAGATTTGTACAGATTTATATTTCAATAATGTGTTAGTGTCCACTTTCCCATACTCATCATCAAAAATTTTAATCCTTTGAGCTTTTGCTAATCTGATAAAATCAGTATCTTCTTGTTTTCACTATTAGTGACAACTGCACAATGTTAGTCACCTGTATTTCTCCTGTGAAAAGTTTATTATATCTGTATGCCATATGTTTCTATTTACAAGTTTAAAAAAAATTATTCCTTTGGGGAAACTCTTTATAAAACATGAATATTAAAACATTTTTCTGTAATATATGTTGAATTTATTTTCTTTTACCCTGTAGCAGCATGTTCTTTTCCAATATGTCATTTCTTTAAAATTTTCATGTCCATATATTTTTAATGTAGTTAGGCATAAAGGCATTAAATAGGCTTATACATTCATTAATGATGAAAAAATATTTGTGTGCTTTACATAGGCCTAATGGAGTGAGTATGAGAATGCAAACAAATTATTCAGTAAAACAGAAGACAATTAGTGAGCTACTGATGCTTTCATAAAGATGCTTGATATAGAAAGATGGTTGACAAAAAATAAAATAATGCTATGTCACAATGAGTGAAAGCACACATCAGAATTATAGAAAACCACCATGTGATCTGAGTACAGTAGGGTGACGTGGATAAAATCATATGTATAGCTCCAATCTGACAAAATAGTTCTTTCTCTGTTCCAAGAGATTACATTTGTAAATTATTTGACTATTTTAATGGACCTGTCAAAAAGTCTTCAAATGCATGCAGGTTAGAAGTGAAGTTTCGGAAAGATGCTATAAATTGGCTCTTAATACAGAAATAGGGATAATATCGTCAAGTTACTTAACTTTTCCATGTCTCATTTTCCTCATCTGTAGTGGAGATAATAATACTCTTTATAACTGCCTCACAAGGGTGTTATAAGGATTAAATGGGATTAATATATATAAAGCTCTAAGAAGGATGGCAAGCATGCAGTAAATGCTATATAGGTATTTCCTGTTATTATTATCTGCGTCCTGTAGAGCAAAAGCCCTCAAAATTACTGTTCTCAGTTTTTCTTGGTATTCTCTCATCACTGTTTTTGGCCATCACTGCAACTCCAAAACTGCTCTTGAAAAGTCACCTGTGACCTCCACTTTTCTAATCCAGTTCTGTGTCCTCATTTTATCTGACCTAACAGCATCATCTGATAAAGCTCACTGCTCCTGATTTACTTGGCTTTAGAGACACATATTTGTGTCTTTGATAGAAAGGCTCACCTTTCTGAATGACTGTTCCTTCTTGGTTTCCTTTCCTGGTTCTTCTTCATCTCTTCAAATTCTAAACATTGAAGTGTTCCAACTTTGAGGACCTATTCTCTTCATTGTCTACCAAATTTACTCCCTCAGTGCTCTCATCTCATGATTTTAAATACTAACTATAAACTAACAATTCCCAAGTGTATTTCTAGTCCAGAATTTTCCTCTGAACTGCAAGTCCAAAAATTGAATGGTCTACCCCTCCTTCATTAGGATTTATGTCTCTCCAAATTTAACATGTCCCAAGACAAATTCTTGACTCGTGCTCCTACTAATCAGCTTCTCCCAGGTCTTTCCCAACTTAGTAAAAGTTCAGGCCAAAAGCTATGGAATAATTACCAAATCCTTTTTCTCTCACACCCCATAACCGGTACATCATAAAAGCTGTCACTTCCATATTCAAAATATATTCAAAATCTGATTATTGTTTACCGCCCCAATACTATAAGAACCACTACCTTTCACTTGGATCACTGTAACAGTCTCTTCCTTTAGTATCTTATAGTATACTCTCAAAAGCCATTGTTATATTTTTAAAATGTAAACCACAACATGTCTTTTATTGCCTAAAAACTCTTAATGGTTTTGTTTATAATTAAATGCTGAAGTCCTTAAAATGTTTTTTAAAGATGTGGTGGCTTCATGTCTGTAATCCCAGCACCTTGGGAGGCTGAGGCAGGTAGGACTGCTTGAGCTCAGAAGTTTGAGATCAGCCTGAGCAATATAGCAATACTCCATCTCTACTTTAAAAAAAAAAAAAAAAAAAAAAATCAGCCAGCTTGGTGGCACATACCTGTGGTCCCACCTACTTGGAAGGCTGTGTGGGAGGATCACTTGAGCCCAACAGACTGAGGCTGCAGTGAGCTAAGATTGCACTACCTCACTCCAGCCTGGCTGAGAAAGCAAGACCCTGTCTCAAAAAAAAAAAAAAAAACCAACTTTGTCTGCTTTGACCTCATCTCCTGACACTCTCCCCTCTCCTTGCTCACACTACACAAGCCATACTAAACTCTTAGCTATTATTTGAATTGCTATATTCACTATTTCATTGCTCTTTCCTCTGCTTAGAATAATCTCCTCCCAGATATGTGCATGGATTCTTCAGATCTGTTTACCTTCTCAGTGAAACCTAACCTGATACCCCATTTGTCTTAATTCCCCTTTCTCAGCTTAATTTTTCTTTACAGCTTCTATTAATATCTGACATATTACCTACTTAATTTTTTTAAAGAACTTAAGTACTATACAGTAACAATTCTTAAATGTAAAATTCAAAATTTTATACAAATACACACACACAAACCTATTTACACTCCAACATAGCCATAACAAACGAACACATAGAATATTTTGAAAAACCCAGAAAGCTCCCTCATGGGCCTCACAGTTAATAAATATTTCTCCAGGCTGGGCGCGGTGGCTCAAGCCTGTAATCCCAGCACTTTGGGAGGCCGAGGCGGGTGGATCACGAGGTCAAGAGATCAAGACCATCCTGGTCAACATGGTGAAACCCCGTCTTTACTAAAAATACAAAAATTAGCTGGGTGTGGTGGCGCGCGCCTGTAGTCCCAGCTACTTGGGAGGCTGAGGCTGGAGAATTGCCTGAACCCAGGAGGCGAAGGTTGCAGTGAGCCGAGATCGCGCCATTGCACTCCAGCCTGGGTAACAAGAGTGAAACTCCGTCTCAAAAAATAAATAAATAAATAAACATTTCTCCAGAACTGACTGCTATTCTGACTTCTATCAATATAGAATGTTATTTCGCCAGTTACTGAACTTTAATGGAATCAAATAATACATACTCTGATATACCCGTAATTGTTCATTTACAGTTTTGTTTCTTGTCCCCCCAGAATGCAAGCTTTGGGAGAGTTAAATTTTATCTACTTTACTCACTGCTATATCTACAATGTCTATAAATGAGACCATATTACTTCATGTACCCAAAATCGAAGCCTATGTACCCTACTCAACCCAAACCATCGATACATCCTCCTCTACAAAAGCAAATTCAAATATAAGAAGAAGCAACTCAGATGTGCAGATATCAATGTAAGCACACAGGGAACAGGAAACAGCAAGAAAATATGATATTTCCAAAGGAATACAATAATTCTCCAGCAATAGATCTTAAACAAAAAAAAAAATTTTCAAAATCCCAGCATGAACTTAAAAATCCAAATTATTGACTTTAAAACTCAGTGAGATACAAGGGAATTCTGAAAAATACAAAGAATTCAGAAATATTCAGGATATGAAAGAGAAATTTATCAAAGAGATATGTTTTTTAAAAGAACCTAATAAAAATTCTGAAGCTGGCTCATGCCTGTAATATCAGCACTTTGGAAGGCCAAGGTAGGTGAATCACCTGAGGTCAGGAGTTTGAGACTAGCCTGTCCAACATGGGGAAACCCTGTCTTTACTAAAAATACAAAAATTAGCTGAGTGTGGTGACACGTGCCTGTAATCCCAGCTACTCGGGAGGCTGAGGCAGGAAAATCGCTTGAACCTGGGAGGCAGAGTTTGCAGAATTGAGATCACACCACTCTACTCCAGCGTGGGTGACAGAGCGAGACCTCATCTCAAAAAAAAGTAAAAATGAAAAAACAAAACTGAAACTGGAGAATTCAGTAAAAAAAAAATTCAAAATACATCTGAATACTTCAACAACAGACTGTATCAGTCCAAAGAATGAATCCTGGAACTTGAAGACAGGTCATTTGGAATAATCCAGTCAGACAAAAATAAAGAAAAGAGATGAAAAAAAAAAAAAAACAAAAAAAAAAACGAGCAAAGCCTTCCTGAAATTTGGGGCAAGATAAGTGGCCAAATTTACAAATTATTCATATCCCCAAGGGCAAAGAAACAGAGAAAGGATTAGAAAACCTACTTAACCAAATAATAGTTAATAACTTCCCATGTCTAGTAAGAGATTTAGACATTCAGATAAAGGAAGCTCAATGATCTCCAGGCAGATAAAATGTAAAGAGGTCTTCTCCATGGCACATTATATTTAGACTCTCTAAAGTCAAACTTCAAGAGCAAATCTTAAAAACAGCAGGAGAAAAGTGTCTACCAGAGTATCAGTAAATTTCTTAGCAGAAACTTTATAGGCCAGAAGATAATGGAATGATATATTCAAAGGGCTGAAAGAAAAAAACCTGCCACTCAAGAATACTATATCCATCAAGATTATCACTTATAAATGAAGGGGAAGCTGGGCACGGTGGCTCACGCGTGTAATCCCAGCACTTTGAGAGGCCAAGGTGGGCAGATCATGAGGTCAAGAGATCGAGATCATCCTGGCCAACATGGTGAAACCCCGTCTCTACTAAAAATACAAAAATTAGCTGAGCTTGGTGGTATGCACCTATAGTCCCAGCTACTCGAGAGGCTGAGGCAGGAGAATTGCTTGAACCCAGGAGGCGGAGGTTGCAGTGAGCCGAGATCATGCCACTGCACTACAGCCTTGCATCTGGCAATGGAGAGAGACTCTATCTCAAAAAAATGAAACAATAAAATTAAATTAAATTAAAATAAATAAATAAATGGGGAAATAAAGCCATTCACAGACAAATAAATCCCGTGGGATTTCTATACCACTAGATCAGTTCTGCAAGGTATGTTCAAGGGCTTCCTAAACCTGGAATTGAAATGATGACATTTACCATCATGAAAACACATGAAAGTACAAAACTTAATGGGTAAAGAAATAAAAAGGAGGAAGAGAAAGGTCTCAAACAATATCACTACAGAAACCCATCAAAACAAACTATAAGAGAAAAAGAAAGAAACAGAATATATATTAACAACCAGAAAACAATTAACAATATGAAAAGAACAAAACTTCACATATCAATAATTCTGAATGTAAATAGATTAAATTCTCCTCTTAGAAGACACAGAATGGTTGAATGGATTAAAATACATAATTCAACTATATGTTGCTTACAAGAAACTCAGTTTTTCATTAAAAACACAAATAGACTGAAAATAAAGGTATGAAAAAAAATTCCACACAAACGAAACCAAAAGTTAGAAGTACCCAGACTTATATCAGATAAAACAGATTTTAATTATTTCAATATTAAAAAAAAAGATGAAGGTCATTATATAATGATAAAGAAATTGATTCAGTAAGAGGATATAACTATTCTAAATATATATGCACCAAACATTGGAGTACCCAGATTCATAAAACAAGTATTAGTAGATCTAAAGAGAGACATAGACTGCAATACAATAATAGTGGGGAACCAACACCCCACTCTCAGCATTAGTCAGAATTATCTAAGAAGAAAATAAAGAAACACTGGACATAAACTGAACACTAGATCAAATGGATCAAATAGACACAGAACATTCTACTGAACAATGAAGAATATGCATTCTTTTCATAAGCACATGCAACATCTTCCAAGATAGGCCAGATGTTTGGCCACAAAACAAGTTTTAAAAAATTAGTTAAAAAACATGCTCCTAAATGATCATTTGGTCAATTAAGAAGAAAATTTAAAAATTCCTTGAAACAAATGAAAATGGAAATACAACACACCAAGACCTATGCAATACCTCAAAGGCACTGAAAATAGTGAACTTTATAGCAGTAAGTACCTATATTTAAAAAAAAAAAATCAGAAAAAAAAAAATCAGGAAAAAAAAAATCAGAAAGATTGCAAGTTAACAGTCTAACAAAGCATCTCAAAAACCTGGAATGGCAAGAACAAAACAAGCCTAAAATTAGTAGAAGAGAATTAACAAAGATCAGAGTAGAAATAAATAGTGACCATAAAAAATATGAAAGATAAATGAAACAAAAAGTTGGTTCTTCAAAAGGATAAACAACATTAATAAACTATTAGCTAGACTAACCAAGACGACAGAATATCCAAATAAGTAATATCAGAAATGAAAAAGGAGACATTGCAACTGATACTACAGAAATAGAAAAGATCATCAGAAACTATTATGAACAACTACAGGCTGACAAACTGGGAAACCCAGAGGAAATAAATTTCTGGGAACATACAACCTACCAAGACTGAATCAAGAAGAAACAGAAAACCTGAAAAGACCAATAATGTGTAGTAAGATTGAAATCAGTAAAGAAAGGCTTCCAAAACAGAAACGCCCAGGACCAGATGGATTCAAAGCTGAATTTTATCAAATAGATGATGAATTAATAAACATTCTTGAAACTTGTTAAAAAAAAAATGAAGAGAAGGGAATTCTCCTAACTCATTCCATAAGGTCAGTATTAGTATGATACTAAAACCAGACAAGGATGTAAAAACTGGAAGAAAGAAAACTACAGGCCAATATCACTGAAGAACACAGACACTAACATCTTCAACCAAATACTAGCAAACCAAATCCAACAGCATATTAGAAAGATAATACGGCACAATCAGCTATAATACATTATATCAGGAATGCAAGGATGGTTCAATACATACAAATCAATAAACATGATAAATCACAGGAACAGAGTGAACAAAAACCGTATGACCATCTCAAAATACACTGTAAAAGTGTTTGAAAAACTTCAACATCTCAACAAATGAGGCACAGAAGGCACATGCCTCAAAATAATAAAAGCCATATATGACAAACCCAAAGTCAACATACTGAAAATAGAAAAGTTGAAACTGTTTCCCTTAAGAACTGGAAAGAGACAAGGATGCCCACTTTTACACTGTTATTCAACATAGTACTGGAAGTCCTAGCCAGAGCACCCATGCAAGAGAAAGAATGAAAAGGTATCTGAATTGGGAAAGAGGAAGTCAAATTGCCTCTTTTTCCTGATGATATGATCTTACATCTTAAAAAAACATAAAGAATCCATCAAAAATGCTTAGATTTCATAAATGAATTTAGTAAAAATCAACATATAAAAATCAGCAGCACTTTATACATCAATAATGATCTAGCTGAGAAAGAAGTCAAGAAGGCAATCCCATTTTTAATAGCTACAAAAAAAAAAACAAAACAAAACAAAAAAAAAACCTAGGAATAAATTTAACCAAGAGGGTGAAAAACCCCTACAAAGAAAACTACAAAAGACTAATGAAAAATTTAAGATGAAACAAACAAACAAACAAACAAACACAGAAAAAATCCATGTGCTTGTATCTGAAGAGCTAATACTGTTAAAATAACTATATTGCCAAAGCACTGTACAGATCCAATGCAACCCCTGTCAAAATACCAACATTGTTCTTCACAGAATTAGAAAAAAAAATCCTAAAATTCATAGAGAACCAAAAAATAGTCCAAATAGTGAAAGTAATCCTGAGCAGAAAGAACAAAGCATCAACTGATGTTAAATATATTACAAGGCTACCAGAACCAAAGCAGCATGATACAGATATAAAAACATACACACAGACCAATAGGACAGACTAGAGAACCCAGAAAGCCAAGTATTTACAGCTAACTGACCTTCAAGAAAGTCAACAAGAACTTACAGTGAAGAAAGGGCAACCTCTTCAATAAATGGTTCTGGGAAAATTGAATAGCCACATACAGAAAAAAGAAACTGGACATATATCTCTTACCATATACAAAAATTAACTCAAGAAAATTAAAGACTTAAATGTAATACACAAAACTATAAAGATACTAGAAGAAAGGATAGGATCTTGCTTTGTCACCCATGCTGGAGTGCAGTGGCATGATCATAGCTTACAAAAGCCTTAGACTTCTGGGCTCAGCTGATTCTCCTGCCTCAGCCTGAGTATCTGGGACTATAGGCATGTACCACTATGCCCAGTTAATTTTTTTAATTTGCAGAGATGAGGTCTCACTATGTTTACCAGGATGGTCTTGAACTCTTGGGCTCAAGCAATCCTCCTGTCTCGGCTTCCCAAGGTGTTGGGATTACAGGCATGAGACATTATGCCCAACCCATTTTTATTTTAACCATAGTTCAATTCACATATTTAAAGTTCCAACATTTTTAAACTTTATAATAATAATAATAATAATAATAATAATAAACTAGTTGCACAAATACTGACCACTACATTACATTTTGGAGAACCATGTTCAAAAGATATAGACCCTAAATAAGGAAGAAAAGTAAAGGGGCATATTTTATAGAAAGTAGAAAGTTGAACTTAAAATAAAAATTGAAGGAAAAAAAAGAAAGCAGAAAGTTTTTTGAGACACATTTTAAATGGAATCAGACAAAAAGATTTTTAAGTAACACGCAGAATTACAAGATAAAATCAAATGAGGAAAGCAACTCATCTGGTCTTTTAAAGGAAAGACTGACTGACATAAGCTTTGTGAAACATAAGAACTAATGTTCTCTCCCAGAACATGGTCAGTTAAGGTCTTAAAGGATAAAACCATTACATGAAGCAGAACTTTGAATACTTAAACAACTATCTGTATACCTGTGAGTGTCTGCATATTGAAATGATTTAAAATATTATCTAAAAAAAAATATTGGCTCTGAATTCCCTTTCAGGCTGACATCCGTTTTAGGCTCAACTATCCATTCCCAAGAGAAGATAAACACTATCATCAACTCAACTGATGATTGTAATTCCACTTTTCACTGAGTATAAAGAGAATAGCTGTACTCCAAATACTTTGGATAAGTAACTTAAGAAAAACATGAGGAAACACACAAACACAGAATAAACACTCACAAATATGCTTATACCAGGAGGTTACCAGTTTTTCAAAGGCTTTAATGTTTGACACAAGGGAAAAGAAGTTACACAGTTTAATACCAAAAAAGCCAGTAACTATAAATTCCATTTCAATAGAGGGATTGGGGGGAGATAAAAATATGTTCATATGTTCCATGTTGTGCTTTATAAATAAAAACTCATAACAGTGCTAGCAAATGATAAAAACAAACTAAGTGCACTAATACAGGCCTCAGTGATGTGAGAACATCTTTAATGATCATTATTATAAAGGATGCAAAAGCCACTTTTCCTAAGCTTAATCATTATATTTTAAAATAAATATTCTAAAGGTACTATATCTTACAGTCTGTAAAAATTATCTTTACATATAAAACACTACCTTAAAGAACAATAACATGAAGAATTCACTTTAACCATCCTTCTCATTCAGGTATTGAATCTTAAGTTATTGTGAAAATACTTAAATTCAGAGGAAATTTTCAGTGCAGCTATGTCACCAGCAATCATAACTTATTCCATTTGTTATCTAATCTTAAAAAATGTTATACTGAGGAACAGAGCCTAACTCAACAACATCTAAGTAAGTTTTCTTCACTTACCCTTGCATAGTGGAATTCAACTCCATAGAGTTCTAAGGTACGTGCTGTGTTTAGGTAACTAAATTCTGCTTCTGCAGGAGATAAGCCTCTATAAAGACATCATTAAGTTAAAAATTAGATCAATCTATCAATCAATCAATCAATCAAATATGGCTAAAGTAGAAATAGGCTATTTATTTGAAAAAACTGAGCATCACCCTGCAGGACTACTGCTCTAACTTACCTGGAGGGCACATTTTTCAGTAACCCTAACTATTATCTTCCAGAATACTTTCTCATTTTCTAGAAATACAAGAATACGCCAAGTTTTAAAAGCTCTTAGCTATTTATATGGATGGCTATAACAAAGCCCCTTGCTTTTACATACAACTTAAAAGCAGTATTTCTCAAAATTTGGTTCATACACTGTATCTGCATTTAAATCACACAGGGTATCTCTAAAACTTGTAGATTCTAAGTCAGTCACCAGGGCAATGCTTCTTAGAATACGGTGCAGATGGAAGTTGATTTCACAGTATGGAACCTGAGTATTGGAGACTTGTATAGCAATCTGGCAGGGTAATTTTATATCTGTTAAATCTAACACCAAAAAAAAAAAAAAGAGGACTTGTATTTTTTACGTTTGTTTTCTTTCTCCACTTTATTCTTCTAGTAATTAATTTTTATTATATTTTCAAAATATATTATGAATAATACAATAACAACAGTTGGGGGAAAGAATTCATCTTTCATTACAGATGGTTTAAGACAACTATTCTGTAGAGTCTGATTTAAAAAGGATGAGGTTGAATCTATTTATATTTAACAAGAATCCCAAGTGATTCTTATAAGTTGAAGAACCACTTCTCTAAATGTAAGGCCTTTAAAAAGAGATTTATTCCTATTTCACATATAGTTTTAACAACCTTAGTTATCCTGTTACTATCAGACTACAGCAGAGCAAAAGCAGCAAATTACAAAAACAAAGATACAAACTTTCGATTCACTAATGCTACTAGAAACGGGAGCCGACAGCCTGTTAATGCGTGATCATACTCCTCAAAATGCTTGGGATCCTAAGTGTTTCTGATTTCAGATTTTTTCAAGTTTTGGAATATATGCATATACATACTGCAGTATCTTCGGATAGAAACTCCTCAAAAGAAGCAGTACACTTCCAATTTCTATAAAATTAAATTATACTCCCTCCAGTTAAACTGAATAATTATATTTTTCTTCATTTAAAGATCTGATGAATTACTTATTTATACCAAATAGAAATATGTAATCAATAGTTTTTTAAATATGCAAGTCTTTTCCTTAAGTCTTTTTATTATTGGTAAATTTAAAAAATCTGGCTTATCTTTAAACTATCGATTCTGATGTGCTGTATGTATAACTTTCACTATGAGTGGAATTTACTTAGACTAAAATAGTCTCCTTGCCACATTAGGCAGTCTATTAAAAACTCTTAGACATTAGTCCATTTTAGATTAGGAATCAGCAAACCTTTTATTGCAAACAGCTGGATAGTAAATATTGTAGGTTTTTAGGTCATATGGTCTCTGTGGCAACTATCTAGCTGGCCATTGTGCAAAAGCAGCCATAGACAACATATAAATGAATGAGGATATCTGTGTTCCAGTAAGTGTTTATTCATGAACACTGAATTTTATAAAATGGCACATGCCGCAAAATGTTATTCTTCTTCTGATTTTCTGCAACCGTTTAAAATATACAAAACAATCTTGGTCTGTGGGCCACACAAAAATACACAATGGGCCACAGTTTGTTATCCTGTTTTAGAGACATGAGTTATTAGTAAATCAAAGTAAGTTTACTTAATAATAACAACAGCTAACATTTCTTCAGTGCATACAATGTGCTATGTATGGTTTTGAGAACCCTTATGAATATAAACTCATTTAAGACCTACAATAACTCCAGTGATAGACAAGTACTTTTATTATCCCCAGTTTACGTAAGGAAACAGAGAAGAAGAGACATAAAGCAGTTTCGCCAAAGTTGTAAGATAGTAAGTAATCTGACAGAATTTCAAACTAGGCAGTCTGGCTCTCTAGTTCAGACTCTTAGCCATACGCAACACTGCCTTTTTTCCCTGAATATTCAGTTTTTCCCTGAATATTCTGAATCGTATACTGAAGCACAACTGAATTCTGAGCCAATAAGCAATATTACTTTCTATTCCAAGCAACAAATCTCTTCTGAAAAAATAAAATTATACTCACAAAAAAAATCAAAGTGGAATGAATATTTTTAATGAATGAATACTGGTAAGTTTAAGTATCCCTTATTGGAAATGCTAGGGATCATAAGTGTTTCTAATTTCAGATTCTTTCAAGTTTTTAAGTATTTGCATATACATAATGCGGTATCCTGGGATAGAAACCAAGTCTAAACATGAAATTCTTTTATGTTTCATATACACTTTATATACATTAGCCTGAAGGTTAATATTCTAGAATGTTAAAATAATTCTGTGTATGAAACAAAGTTTTGACTGCATTTTGACTGAAACCCATTACATGAGATCAGGTGCAGAATTTTCCACTTGTGGTGTAATGTCAGTGCTCAAAAAGTTTTGAATTTTAGAGCACTCTGAATTTCAAACTTTTGGGTTAAGGATGTTCAACCTGTACTGTTTTTTTTTTTTTTTTGAGACGGAGTTTCGCTCTTGTTACCCAGGCTGGAGTGCAACCTCCGCCTCCTGGGTTCAGGCAATTCTCCTGTCTCAGCCTCCTGAGTAGCTGGGATTACAGGCACGCACAACCATGCCCAGTTAATTTTTTATATTTTTAGTAGAGACGGGGTTTCACCTTGTTGAACAGCATGGTCTCGATCTCTTGATCTCGTGATCCACCCGCCTCGGCCTCCCAAAGTGCTGGGATTACAGGCTTGAGCCACCGCGCCCGGCCAACCTGTACTGTTTTTTAAAAAAATATTTTTAAGAAGTTAATTTAGTATTACATAGAGTTCCTTTTCTCCTCTTGGCTCACTACTAAACATAATCAAGTCCTTTATAGCTAAAAACTGAGAAAGAATTACCAAACAGATTGATCTCTATACCATAAATATACTATTTATATTCTACAATTAGACTATTACACAATAGCACATAAATGTTTACAGATAGCTTAATGGCTCTTAATACAAATGAAAATGAAACTCATATATTCTATGAAATCTTGTTTTAGCACAGATCACCTATATTTCTTTACAATATTATTTTAGATGACAGTAATTGTTTTGTATTAAATAAATACTACCATCAAATTAGAAGTAATTTCAAACATTTCTCTAGAAAGAATGCCATTAAGAAGTTTACCAAATAAAAAACTAAAAAACTTACATGTGTTGCTGATGTAACTTTGCAATTTCTTTTTCAAAATCTTGAGGTTGATTAGGAATGAAAGAATAATCTGAGAGGTAGCCTAGCAGGTTCTCTGACTGATTGTAGTCTCCAAGTTCAGCTAATAATGAAAGGAAAATATTCACATTTTAATAAACAAATTTCTTATAGTAAAATCAGCAATGTCATTAATTCTATTTCTGGATGTAAAATACTTACATTTCTAACAAACACTTAAGCAAGCTACAGTAATCCATTTACCATTCTTGTCTCACACAATTTTAGAGAAAATTGTTTTAAAAAAATCATAGTAATTGTTAACTAACTAGACATTTCATTACATTTCCAGTGCAAGTCACTATTTTCTATATGGTAACATGTCTAAAGAACTACCACATTAAAGCCAATGTACTAGCAACACAAACCACAAAGTTATATGTTATTTGACCTAAAGATAGGCTGATACTTACACTGAACAGCATATGAAGCTAAAAGGGCAGCAGTATTAGAAGGACAGGGCAATCTAATAAAATGAAACAAAAATATATAACCAAAGGTTAAACACAGTAATTTCAAAAGTGCTATAATTTGTTAAATAATCACACATGAAGTTTCATGTGACTTGATTTTAACTATTAAGAAATAAACTTATCTGGTGAACGGAATTCACACTACATGTAACGTTTTTAAATAATTTGTTTGCAATGACTATGAATTACTTAAAACAGATTTTAAAGTATTTTTAAAGTCCATTACAAAAAGTTTTTAAGAAATTTAAAAAGCCCACCTTCCAGTAAGAATGTCTTGTTTAATTTGCAAGAAATACTGGTACCTTAAAAAAAAAAAAAAAAAAAAAAAAAAAAAGCATTTACTAGAATTATAACAATTTCAGTTCTAAAAAACTATATACGTACATTAACAAAAAAAACCTTTAAATATTTGCTTTCATAATTTACATATTAAAACATGTGAAGTATAAAAATAAGATTTCATAAACTCATGATTCCAAATCTTTAAAATTCCTTGATGTATGAAATTTGTGGTTTGAATGTCTTGTTTCCACTAGCTTCCATTATGGAGCCCTTGAAGATTTTAAACAGTTACATGCCTGAGGGAGAAACACTCTGAGGGTTGGCATATGCAGAAAGTAGAAATGGGAAGCACAGCGAACTTGAGCATCACAAACATGGAAGAGGTGATAGTAGCAATGCACTAGAGACCACTGATGATTTTCTCTGGTCTGAGACAGAAAGCCAGCTCCAAGGACAATCCAGTGTGTTGATCATTTTATCATCAGATAGCAGGAATCTGCCCATTGTAGAAAAGCACCTATCCACTTTCACTGAGTTAAAGAAGGCTCTCTATGATCAGGGGTTAAAATAGCAGGGCTCTTTTCTCTACTATTGCTCTACTATTGTTAGAACTGTTAAGCATTCAATTTCCTGTGAAACCAACAAAAACATAAGTTACCTACAACAAGCCTGCTGTCGTTGCTTACAAGATAGCATTGTCCTCTGGTCTCTCTCCTAGTGGGTAACCCATTCACTAAAAGATTTATCAATACTTGGGCAAAGTTATCTGTGCTGTATAGAGTAGGCAGAAGATCAAACTTTGTAGTTTTAAATGTTTAACCAGGGAATTTTAAGATTTTTATTTCACCAAACTAAAAAAAGTAAATATTCCTAGAGTCAAAAGTCATTAGAAATTCTAGGCTGGCTGATTAAAGTCACTGAAGAGGTCCAAGACAATATTCAAATTACCAAAGAGGTTTTCAGAGAATCAGATATTCATTACAAACAACAAGAAAACAAAACAAAACAAAAAACAAATATGGCTTCATATATAACTTCTTGTGAGGCTTAGTGTATAATATTATAAATATAATCTATTTACTCAATCCAAGACAGTATATTTCTATCAGTCCTGTTTTGGTTTAATAATTCAAAGGTAAGGTTCCTGGTGAGAAACAATCTTATAGTCAGGATTGAAAGGTCATGTATATCCTTGCCATAATATTGTAAATCCTACATAAATAATGCTTATACTTGCCAAATTTTACTTACATACTAATTTAACCAAGAGATAAGAACTGTTAAAAGTAGAAACCAGAATTCAAGTCCCAGGCAAAACTAGCCTGTGATCTTGGGCAAACTGCTTAAAATGTGGCTGAGCCTTAGTTTCTAGATTTGTAAAAAGAAAGTATTAACACTTGCCTAATACATGTATCTCAGGAATTGGAAAAATTAAATTCTAATGAGGCCAGCACCTGCTAAAACTAAATGGTGTTTAACCTGGTGGAATCTGTTTGACTCAATTCTCCCCCGCACCACCATTTCAAAATTAAAGGAATATTTTTCAATAATTTTACAAAACTAATTCACTAATTAAAGAGATATTTAAAAAATTAATTTAGTATTAGAGTTTCTTTTCTCCTCTTGGCTCACTACCAAACAGAATCAACTTTCATATAGCTATAAACTGAGAAAGAATTACTAAGCAGATTGATCTGCATATTGGGAATATACTGTTTACATTCTTGAAATCTCAAGGTAATAATTTAAAAAATTAATTTAGTATTAGAGTTTCTTTTCTCCTCTTGGCTCACTACCAAACAGAATCAACTTTCATATAGCTAAAAACTGAGAAAGAGGCCGGGCGCAGTGGCTCAAGCCTGTAATCCCAGCACTTTGGGAGGCCGAGGCGGGTGGATCACGAGGTCGAGAGATCAAGACCATCCTGGTCAACATGGTGAAACCCCGTCTCTACTAAAAATACAAAAAACTAGCTGGGCGTGGTGGTGCGTGCCTGTAATCCCAGCTACTCAGGAGGCTGAGGCAGGAGAATTGCCTGAACCCAGGAGGCGGAGGTTGCGGTGAGCCGAGATCGCGCCATTGCACTCCAGCCTGGGTAACAAGAGCGAAACTCCGTCTCAAAAAAAAAAAAAAAAAAAAAAAAAAACTGAGAAAGAATTCCTAAGCAGACTGATCTGAATTTTGGGAATATACGATTTACATTCTTGAAATCTCAGGGTAAGGAGGTGTAGCAGATTTCCTATTTCCTGGGGTCTAAACTAGTTCTGAAAATTCAGCAACTGTGGCAGAAGGTGCTCTGTAACTAATCATAACCATCACATTAAGGCTACTCAAGCATTAAAGCTTTGGCTACTATGTAGCTTTGGCTATATATTAGAATCATTTGGGGGAACTTATGCATGCCTATGCTCAGGTCTCATCTAAGACCTGTTCAATCAGAGTATCTAGGGATATGGCCAAGATATCATTATGGTTTAAAGCTCCCCCAAATGATTCTAATTTCTAATCAGAGTAGAACAATCACTGATACATATACTATGGCAGTACAATTTTAAAAACTAGACATTTACCACATTTTACCAAATAATACTAATTTTAAGATTCCAGAACATTCCATTACAAAAGGTTCTGTGCACGTTAATTCCTTGATTGCTATCAAACTTGATTCTACTTTCTTCTGCTTCAGGAAGTTATTTCAATTTATTATTGGGACACATTTATTTCTTTATTGTGTTTTCAATGCAGGCTATAAAATAATAACATTGTGAAGTAAATTATGAAGATGGTTTTAACAATATTTTAAGGGCTATCATATTAAACTAAGGTGTATACATACAACACAACTTTGCTTTTCAAGATAAATTAGCTTGGATTCTACTATTAGTTGCAAGCATTAGGATTATATAATCCAGACAATACATCACTGAGTTCTCCCATTGTTAAAAAAACAAAACAAAAAAACACTTGCACACACACACCAAAACAAACAGAAAACAACTCTCTAGAATTTCAATCTAATTTTCCTCAGTTGGTCTACTAATGAAAACTCTGCAAACATCTAAGAACTGGCAGCTGCAGCTAATTAAATATCTTTAATATATCCTTTTGTTTCTCCACTCCAAGACAGTATCCTAAATACATTAAAACCATACATTAAAATTTAACATCCTATCTATAGATTATTTTAGGTATGGATTTTTTGACACCTATCTTTTTCTTTTTTTGAGACAGAGTCTTGCACTGCCACCCAGGCTGGAGTGCAGTGGCAAGATCGCAGCTCACTGCAGCCTCTGCTTCCTCAGTTTAAGTGATTCTCCTGCCTCAGCCTCCAGAGTGGTGGAGATTACGGGCGCCTGCCACCACGCTCAACTACTTTTCTGTATTTTTAGTAGAGAAAGGGTTTTACCATGTTGGCCAGACTGGTCTCGAACTTCTGATCTCGTGATTGGCCTGCCTGAGCCTACCAAAGTGTTGGGATTACAGACGTGAGCCACCGTGCCCAGCGGACACCTATCTTTTAGAGTAATTCTGAATGTAGTCACTGGCCTATATTCTTATATCTGAGAATTTTAGAGAGTGTAACATGCTAATTTTTAACTGTCAATTGTAAAAAAAAAAAAAAAAAAAAAAAAAAAAACTAATGACTAAGGAAATTCCTAATTCTGTCTTTCAAGCAATATACAAGGTTGTCATGCCAGTTATTTCAATACTGACAGTTACCACACTGGTGGTATTTCTCCATTTCTACCTTCAGTATTTCACCTTACATTCAAGAGCATTATCAAAATGTTCATCTGCATCATTCATGTACATACTGTCAAATCAAAACGATGACAAAATTATATAGTAACATAAGCTGAGACTTAAAATGGAGAGTCAAGTGGGCATGTAAAGGCCTCAACATGCTAGTGTACTCCCTGCAACATCCTTTATAAAATCCATTATATTTTTGAAACTAAAGATTAAAAACACGTAGGGGACAAAAGGGACCTACTGACCTGCACATAATGGTTATATATTTTATAAATTCTATGTTCTCTTCAATAAAAAAGGATATTAGAATATGCTTTCACGTGGGAAAAAAAAATCCAAAAAGTTCTCACTACACAGCATCCTTTGGATACAGTTTCCACAACATATGATGACCTCAATTAATTTAAGCAGCACTTAAACAGTGTTCACAAGTAGAAATTTTTAATATTTATGCGGCTCAGGAGGCTGCTTGAGGTTGGACTGGGAAGCTCTGAGGTTCTAAATCCCCTTAGGCTCTCCCAGCCATCCAAAAAAGGAGGAAAACATTATCTTGGAATAACCGTAACTAATTCTGTGTACTGACTGGAAAGCTCAGAATTACACTGTAGTAATTTCTTTTTGCCTAATTTCAAAATTTCATATTAGAGTTCCGACAATATTTTCAAGAAAAATATGCTCCATAAACCCACCTTGTATATTCTTCTTGTAACTTGTTGGGGTCACTTACAAAAAATTTGACTCTAAAGTTCAAACTGTAAGGAGATCCTCCTAGAATTAATAAAAGTAGTTTCTAATTAATCAGACTATATTAAGCCTTTATCTTTATAAAGTATACTTGCAAAACATTAAGTAAATATGCATGCTCACTCTTTAGCTGCTTCCTTATTGGTTTGCTTGGATCCAGCCACCTCTGAAAAATAAATAAATAAAACTGATTTTTTTTGTCCTTGAGGAACTACTATATTGATTCTTGCAAATCTGTTCCATTTGGAGATAAATGCTAAAAGCTGCATTTCAGAAAAGGCCTAGGTAGGAAAAAAAATCATTAAGTTACAGACAATATTTTTCATATCAAATGTAATAAAATTATGCTAGAAATTACTGAACGTATTTGTTTTAACATTAAGATTTTGATTTGACTTTTCCATCACATTATACAATGTGCAATAACCTCTGTTTCAAAAGTAATGATGCTTAGTAATTGCAGCAACCTGAGGTGATTCACATTAATTTAACTTTATTTCTTAATTGGCTGGCAAGTTTTCGAAATTCTCTTCACCCTTCTCTCTCTCTCTCTCTCGCACACATACACACACACACACACACACTCTCTCTCTCTCTCTCTCTCTCACTCACTCACTCACTCTCCCCCCCCCCATTTCTCCCAGGCTTTATACTAATTCAAGCAAAACTGTACTACAGAACATGGAAATCCACTCAGGAGAAATTTTATAACATTTGCCCTACTCATTTAAAAATAAAATACCTGCTCCCCTTGAAAAAAACTCACACAATTTTTTTAAGATATAATGTTTAGTTTTGAGAACGATTTTTATGTATGAGAAATTTTAAGCAGTTTCAATACTTCTGAAGGCCAGTTTAGCTCTGGACAATTATAGTTGAATTCAGAAAAATTTCAACTGCTAACATGTTTCAGTTAAAAAAAAAAAAATCAAAGAAACCAAAATGAGGTACTAGATGTGGCAATATTTTCCAAGTAAGTTTATGTATCACTATTTATAAACCTAGCTTCTACCACCCATAATTACATCCAGGCAGAACACATAGATTTTAACAATAAATAAATGGCTGTGAGTAACTAAATTTGATTATGTAATTCATTTGCTGCACATTTCTTGATAATTTCTCAGTATTAGATCCCAAGTCCTTACACTATGAATAGTATGGCCTCTTCTTAGCTCTTCCACCTCAACTCACTAAATTCCAGTCGTAATGGCTTTCTTTCTGTTCTGGAAAGATGCCGTTAAAAGGACCTCAATTTCAAGCTTTCCTTTCACAGAATGTACTCTAGATTTCCTACAGTACTCTTCATTATCTGTAAGTCTCAGTTTAAAGCCTGCCACCTCAGAAAGGCCTTCATTGACCACCCTACCAAAAGTATGTCATATCGCTCCCATTTAACTTAGTTATTTTTCTATAAACAAGTGAGGATCATTGCATTCCTTCATTACATTACCTCAATTAAGTTTGCTTCACCTTTTCTTTTGTCTGACTCCTTCATTAGATTATAATAAAACCAGGGATAAAAGCTGTTTCAGTTAATACTGTATAGTCAGCATCTAGCACAGGGCTTGACGTATAACATGAATTAAAAATATTGTCAGAAGCAGTGGCACACACCTGTAATCCCCATTTCAAAATAAGTAGGAAAGTAAAGCAAATAAATAAATAATTTACTGAAGGACTAAACCTGCTGAATGACTCAACGGTTGGGGATAGGGTTTTCAGCTGTGTTTAACACACTCCTTTCCTCAATCTATTTACCCATTTATCCATCTTTCCATCCATCTATTTATTAATCTAGTGATTTTTATTCTTCATATCTTCTAGGAAAATTCATAAATTATATCTACTTTAATGACTGTCTATAATCAAAATTTCATATCAATTATTCTATCAAAAGCCTACCTTCCTCATTCGGTTCTCCTTCAAAATGTTCTGATAAAAGAACAGATGTGTTAAGCTGACAAAGTTTAGAAGTACAAAGATATGCACTGAGAAATTTAATAGCTCTCATCAATGATATCAATGAGATAGGGCTTAGGTTCTTGGTTTAAACCAGGAAGATGGAACAGTACTGTATCAAGCACTACTGAATGGTTAAAACAGCATTCATTGTAAAAAAAATCCATCATTAAGTTGCAAAACAAACTAGGAAAAAACATAATATATAAAGAGGTTCTACACATCAATAAGAAAAAAAACAACACTAATGGAAAAACAGGCAATGAATAAGAATAGAAGTTCACAATCAAGGGAATACAAATGGCATTTAAGTATATGACAAGATAGTCAATCTTGATCATATTTATAGAAATACAACAGTAATCTTCATTGGGTTATTATTTTTCAACAGCAATATTGGGCAAAGACTAAAACATTTGATGACATACACATGAGAAGAACAGGCACTCTCAAACATAGCTTCTGAAAGCATAAATTGTACCATCTCAATGGAGGATAACTTTGTAAAATTTATCAAATTATAAAATGCATTTGCCAGGACTCAACATTATTTTTATATAGCATTTTTAGTGAGATATATTTCATGCACCGTAAAATTTACCATTTTAACATTTATGTGTCATTATACTTTAGTATATTCCCTGTGGTGTACAACCATCACACTATCTAATTCCAAAATATTTTCATCACCCTCAAAGGAAATCTTGTGCCTATTAGCAGTCAGTTCCAATGTGCCCTTCCCTGCTGCCCCTAACAATCATTAATCTACATTCTGTCTCTAAAAATGTACCTGTTTTGAACATTTTAAAAGAACAGAATCACACAACAGGTTGTCTTTTTTGTTTGTCTGCTTTTACATAGTATGTTTTGAAAGTTCATCTACATTGTAGCATGTAACAGTAATTCATTCCTTTTTATATGTGATATTGGGTTGTGTTTACTTTTTGACTATTATGAATAATGCTGCTATGAACATTTGTGTACACATTTTTGGTGAACACGTTTTCAGTTCTCTTGGGTATATGCTTAGGAATAGTATTGTTGGGTCACAGGATAACTGCATATTTAACTTTTTGAGAAACTGTCAAACTTGTTTCCACAGTGGCTATACCTTTTTAAGTCTCCAACATCAACGTATAAAGATTTCCCTTTCTTCACATCCTCATCAGCACTATCTCTAAAAAATTATAGCCACCCTGGTGAGTGTGCCATGGTATGCCACTCCTTTTTATTGCTGAATATTTCACTATTATAGATATACCACATTTGGTTTCTCTAGTCATCACCTGATGGACATTTGGATTGTTCCCATGTTTTACCTATTATGAATAATGTTGCTATGAACATCTGCATATAAATTTTTGTGTGGACATATATTTTCAGGTCTCTTCAATATATATCCAGGAGTGGAACTGCTTACGTTAACTGTTTTAATACATCTTGAAAACACGTATTATAAACCCTTAATTTTGTTCTTACATAAATGGACATTGGGGTTATATCACTACCTATATTTAGTTACAGGCTATATATTCTGTGCCAAGAACTGCTGTACTAACTAGATTACTGTGCTACATCTGAGAAAAGCTGAACTGTCTGCAATGCAATATATATGAATTTTAAATGTGATAGTATTTGATTAGAAATTATAACTATCTAGTTAATACTGATAGCTAATAAGAGATGGTACTTCATCATCAACTCCATTCATGAAGGAGTGTCTATTTAGGGATAGAACTCTGTTTCTAATCTTTTCAAACCTTTCAAGGTGATTAGACATTTTAATCACTTACCTCATGGCTCATGGGTTTCTAATCTTTTCAAAGCCAATTTCTCATTCTTTACCCTTGGAAGAATCTCTTGTTTACTCCATATACTGTTTCATATGACAAAGTTAATTTTTGTATCTGCCAAAATGTAGTAATAAAATTTCTACATTTGAGCATATGCTCAATTTCTGCAAAAGTTCCATGAGTATTTGGAAAAAAGATACAGTATATAATTCATTAAAATTGATAGTTGTGTTATTAAAATATTCTGTATGTTCTCATTATTTTTATTTATTGTGTGTATTAATGTTGAAAGATTTAAGCCTTCCATGGTGTCTATGCTATTTATCCTAACTAGTGAGTCTTTTATTGTGACAATTTTATTTTTAATTTCTAAAATCTTTCATTGTTTTCTTTGCATGAATGCAATATCCTCTCTAATTGTGCCAATGTAAAATAGCCTTGTTCTCTTCGTTTATACTAATATTTATCTAGCATTTACTATGTTCCAAGTATTTTTATTCAAAATTCTCTGTAAGATTCTTTGTGAATACTTTATATGTCTGCCACTTGTGGAGAAGAGACAGGATAGGTATCTTGAGTCCTATAGGTGGTGAGGATAGGCAGAATGTGCTGCCAGCAGGTGTGACAGCTAGTCTCCTGAGCAAAGGGGCTTTCCTCATTCTACTGGATGCCACCAGCCAAAACAGGGGCATTGGCGTACCTCTCCAAATCCAAATCCAAACACAAGTACTCACACAGTGATAGACATTGCCAATTGCTTCCCACATGGCTCCTAAGTAGAGACTACGTTGACCCAACTGGCTGTTTTTATAACAGTACATCTCCTACCAAACAATAGCCTGTCCATCTCAACAGGTTCCCTCCCTATTCATCACTGAATACGGCACACACCTGGAACCACTCTATCATTTAGTAGCTTTGAGGTCTTGGGCAAATTATTTCATTTCTCAGTATCTCAATTTTCTCATCTATAAAATAAGGATGACAGTCTCCATCTCATAGTATTACTGATAATAAAATAAAAATATCTAGTGCATAGTAAGTGTTTAATATATGTTAGTAACGTGCATCACCACACCTGGCTAATTTTTAAATTTTTTTTGTAGAGAGAGGGTTTTGCTATGTTGCCTAGGCTGCTCTTGAACTCTTGAGTTCAAGCAATCCTCCTGCATTGGCCTCCAAGAGTGCTGGGATTACAGGCGTGAGCCCCAGTGGTTATTAGCCCAACACTTAAATAATTTTCAAGAATACAAATATAGGATTTCAAGATAGTTTTAGAAGCTCATCTTCAAACTAATCATTAATTATGAATACACAACATAAAAAAAATCAAAAACGAAATCAGAAGCAGGATAGCTTCTTGAAAATGGATAGTATTGATAGCCTTTCCTCTGCCTATCGGTGGCTAGATGGACCTGTTGCTGCATGGGGCTTATGAGCTACACACTAAAGAAACATTTGTCAATCTTTTGAAGCCTGATTTAAACAAAAAACCAAAAACACCCTTTCTGGTGATCGATGTCTTTTGATTGGAAAATGTAATCTACTTGTATGTAAGTGATTGACAGGGCACATACATATCTTTGGATTTTGTTATCTGTTTTCTGTGTCATAGCTTTTATGTCCTTCGTTTTCCCCATAATTATCCTCCTTCACGTTCAGCTGATTTTTTGTAGTAGCACATTTTATTTCCCATTTCCTTGTGTGCATATTCTATAAATATTTTTTGTTGTTGTTACCATGGGTATTTTTTATGCCATCCTAAAGTTATGACAATCTATATTAAACTGACACCAACTTAAACTTCAATTGCGTACAAAAACTCTACCCATTTACATTCATGCTCCTCCCACTCTGTTTAAATGCCAAAAATTACATCATTATATGTTGTATACTCTTTATGCAGATTTTATTATTTCTCCATTTGTCTTTAAATCCTGTAGGAAACAGAGTAAAGATACAAATAAAATTATAATGATATTGTTTTATAATTGCTCATGTATTTGCTTTTGTGGGCAAACTCTGTATTTTTATATGGCGTTGACTGTCTAGGATCCTTTCATTTCAACATGAAGGATTACCCTTAGCATTTGTTTAAGGGCAGGTCTAGTGGTTAACTCCCTCAGGTTTTGTCTAGCAATGTCATAACTTCTCAATTTTGAAGAACAGTTTTGCCAAATGTAAAATTCTTGATTGACAGTGTTCTTTCAGTACTTTAAATGTATCATCTCATTGTCTTTTGGTCTGCAAGGTTTCTACTAAGAAATCCACTGATTTTTTTATTGAGGAGCACTTGTATGTAACAAGTCACTTTTCTCTCTCTCTCTCTCGCTGCTTTCAAAACTCCGCCTTTTGATCATTTTTATTGTACTTGGAGTTCAGTGAGCTTCTTCTATTTGTATATCTGTGTCTTCCTGTAAATTAGGGGAAGGATACATGGCAAGACCCTGTCTCTACAAAAAAAAAAAAGAAAGAAAGAAAGAAAGAAAGAATTTGCCAGGTGTGGTGGTGTATGCCTATACTCCCAGCTACTCAGGAGGCTAAGGTGGGAGGCTACGAGGTTCAGGTTCAGCCTGGGAGGTTGAAGCTACTGTGAGCCATGATCGTACCACTGCACACTGAACACCAGCCTGGGTGACAGAGCAAGACCTTGTCTCAATCCATCAATCAATCCATCAGCCAACCAATCAATCAATCAATCAATCAATTTAACTCCAAATTGTTCAGTGTTTCTATTGTAAACAGCTTTAGTCTTAAAGAAAATATAATTTGGACAAATTACAGTCATATATTTATCTCCTTCATCTGTCTTAGTATCACTTTGGAGATTACATTCTAGCTTACATTCTTTTCCACAGTATCAAGTTTTAGATGTGTATCTTTTTCCTTTAACTCATTCATTATTTGAAGTCTATTTCTATAAGGCACTGTGCCAGGTACTGGGGTGATATAAAATCAAAGTATGGTCCCTATCCTCAAAAACTGGTAAGTCATGAAACACATCAGCTCAAGAAAGTATTATCACTGCCATAGATAAAAAAGAAAGAGGCAAATTGCATCTAGGGAGTAGTGGTAGTCAGGAAAGGCTTGAGAAAGTGACTTTCACTCTTAGTCTTAAAAATGTGAAGGTATAAACTGATATGGATGGGAATATGGGAATTGGGGTGGGGGTGGGGGAATGAAGGGAATAAATCACTGTGCTTTGTTCAGCCTGATGTGAAAGGATGGTTGGTGGTTTTCTTGCATTGTATCTTTTCTTACTGTTTCTTTAATAAATGGGATGAGAGGGGAAAAAAAAATGTGAAGGTAAAGAGGTAAATGATGTGGGGGAGGCAGTGAGGAATATGAGTTAAAGTAAAGGTAAGATATTATAGGAAGAGAGTGTATTTATGTGCAAGATAGCACAAAGTATTGCATACTTCATCTGTAATATATTCCATTTTCTATCAATTTTTAGAAATCTTTAGCTGTAATACTTTCCATTACTCATATTAATGGCAGCTGTATACATTGTGATATTAACCTTTTGTTTGTTTTATAGATCAGTCCTATTTCTTACTAGAAATCAAGTTAGAAACTTGGGAGAAAGAATATCTCAGAAGTAATTCTGGAGAGTCACTAGATCCAATAAAAAACATACAGCTTAGTAAAACAGTAGAAAGAAAAGGTGCGGAAAACTTAGATTTGATCCCAACTTTATCATTCACTATGCTAAATAAAATAAAATTAAAACAAAAACAATAGCTAAATAAAATTAAAACACAAACAATGCTGGAGAACTAGCGGGGTTGGATAAATCCTCCTCTGAATACTGTCCTACTACAGTTCCCCTTTCATCTCTCAAGTATTTCATAATTTTATTATAAAAATCAGGTGACCAAATGGGTGACTGTGAATGATGGTCAATAAGTATCAGACTCACATAGGGGCTTTCTTCAGATATTTCATTGAATAGATCAAATAACCATGAATCTCTGGGCATGGGGTGTCAGCATTTTTTAACTGTTTCCCAAGGGATTTAGAAGCATAGCCAAGTTTAGATGAATAATCATTTATCTTTTTGTTTTCTATAATAAAATTATTGTTAAAATAACAGTATCAATATAAAACATTCAAGTTTTTTTCTCTTTCACACACACACATACACACACACACACACACACACACACACACACACACACACACAGAGCAAAAACCATAACAGTCCTTTATCACGGCTCTTCCAATTCTACTCTCCCATTCAAAGAGGTAGCCTTGTTCACGTATCAGTAAGTATACCTTCTAATGCTGTAATACACCTGCATATAAGTATTTAAAAATACACACACACACACACACACACACACACACACACACGTACAGATGCTGAACTTAGTGTAGACACTCAATCAGTATAATGCACAATAGTCCAGAACTCCTGGGCTCAAGTGGTCTTCCTGCCTCAGCCTCCCCAGCAGCTGGAGCTACAGGCATACACTTCCATACTCAGCAGATGTCATATACTTTATTCAACTATTCTCTTATGAGTGTTTCAGGTTTTTCCATTACTCTCCAGAAATAATGTTGCAAGAAAAATTCTTGCATACAAGAAATTTTTAATTTTGATTTATGCTGCCATCTGCCTTCCAAAAACACCTTTTCACTTTACACTCTCACCAAGTATCTTGAGAACACACATTTCCCTTTGCCTTTGCCAGAAACAGGTAGTGTGAATCTGCATTTTTACTAATCTAGTATGCAAAGAGTATTATCATTTTAATTTTATTTGGCATCTCTCTTATATACTAGTGAAGCTGAATATCTTGTCACGTTTGTCATTAATACTTACTCTTCTTATGTTGATGCTATCCTCCCATTTTTCTATTGGGTTATCTTTCATTTATTCTTTCTAGAAGCTCTTCTAGATTTTAATATTATGTTACATATGTTACAAGTATTTCCCTCCAGTTGGTATTTTGTCTTCAGTGTATATTCAAAATGTTAGGCAGTGAAATCTACCAACATTTCCTTTACAAATGCATGGACTACTGTTGCCTAGGATGATCTTAACAAGCAAATATTATTAAAAATGTTTCCAACTCTTACCCAACATTTTTATACTATTGTTTTAAATTTACACTGGAATTTATTTTTATATATGGTATCTATTAAGAATCTAAATATATCTTTTCCCATCTTTAACTAAATGTTCCAACACCTATCCTGATTTTACACCATTATTATAATAAACTATGTTTTTATGTATCCAAAAATCTATACTTGGGCTGTTTCTTCTACCCCATTGGCTTACAATCATACTAAGAACACACTATTTTAAGTACTATTTCATCATACTACATTTTTGTGTCTGTTAGGACAAGCTGATTATATTTTATATATCTTGCTAAGTTTATCCAGACTCTCTTCCAGAGGAAGTTGAGGGTCATATTGTCAAATATTCTCCCAAAAAATTCCATTCTGATTCTAACCAGCAATACCACTGGTTTTACCAACGAAACTGAAATAGTACTGAGATCTTTTACAATACTGAACATTCCTCATCATGTGCATGGTATGTCTCCATTTATTCATAATTTCTATTATATCCTCCTGCAAAGTTTTATAGTTTCTTCATATGGCTCTTGACACTCTCGCTTAAGTTTATTACTAGATGTTTAATGAATCTGGGTTTAAAAAAAAAAAAAGTGATTTGCTATTTTGTTGGAGTTTGTCTCCTGAATGGTATATAAAAAGGTACTGATATTTGTTTGTTGAGCTCTAAGTCTTACGAGTTATAATAGTTTTCCAAATGATTCATTTGAGCTTTCAAGGTAGATAACTGCTAAAGAAAAATGAGTTCTTCCACCCAACAACTATACCTTAACACACAGCTTTATTCAACAGGGAACTATATTTGCTGCCCTCTGTTCAATTAGAAAAGGGGAAAAGAGGAGGCCAAGTGGCCTCAAATAGTTTCTCAGTTAATCACTTTGATTCCCTTACTAAATTACTCAGAATCTCTCCACTTTAACACTTTTTTGATAAGTTTTCCTCTGGTTTGACTCTTCCACCCATCCTGTCAATACTGAATGCCAATATTCAATCTTTTTAAAAAAAATCTTGAAAATTTCTTGTCTGATAATGGCATTCATTTTTATTCTCTGTGTGTTTATGAGTGTAATATTTGACATTGGAAAGCAACCAAAAGTAGGCAGACAGAAGAGGAAAGTCTACTCTTGAAAAACGGAAAACTCCAAGGGGTGAGATACACATTAGCAATCTTTACCTAAGGGCAAGTTCAAACCCTACACAGGCAGAGGACATCCTTACTGACTTTAGGTGTCGGAGGACAGAGTTTAGTAATGAGACCAAAAAGAAAAACAAAACAAAAAATAAAAAAACCCACAAAATTGAGGGGGAAATTCTGAAAAGCAGAACTCAGACAGTGGGTCCAGCCAGGTTAACTGCACCCATTTTCAATACGCAGTTTAAACTGTGACAAATGTATACAGCCAGGTAACCACCACCATCCACAATCGAGATATTTCTATCACCCTAAAGTGTTTCCTGTGCTTCTTTGTAATCAGTCCACCAAACCCTAGGCAAACACTAATCTGCTTTTGGTCACTATATGTCAGTTTTGCTTTTTCTGTAAGTTAATATAAATGGAACCATATAGTGTTCCACTCTACAGATACATGGCAGTTATTTTTCAACCCTTTGTTTATTGATGGACATTAAAGTTTATTCACACTTGGGCTATTAGGAATAAAACTATGAACATTTGTATACAAACCTTTATGTGACATGTTTTCATTTCTCTTGGATAAATAGCTAGAAGTGGAATTTCTCAGTGGTATATATTAAATCTATGTTTAACTTTACAAGAAATTTCCAACTATTTTTCAAAATGGTTGTATCATTTTAAATTACCACAAGCAATTTTATCAGTTGCTCCACATCCTTGTCAACACTTGGTATGGAAAGAATTTTTAATTTTAAGTATTCTAGTGGATATACTACTTCACTGGATATACTTCTAGAGGACATACTACTTCCAGTGGAAGTACTACTTCATTGTAGTTTTACTTTGCATTCCCTGGATGCATCTTTAAATATTTATTAAATGTCCTGTGTTACAGTAAAAAGATTCCTTTCTTTTCCAAGTTTTGTTGAGTTTTCATTATGAATGGCTGCTCAATTTTATTCTATGTAAATTATACCCCAGTTACATTGATTGAGGGAAAAAACTCAACAGTATACTTGATGGGGAAACAGTATTTTCATCTAAAATTGGGAACAAAACAAGGTAGTCTGCTTCTATCACTTCTATTCATCTTTGCCCTGGTGGCCTCAGCCAATGCAGTAATGAATTTAAAAATGAGAACAACAAAAAGGATAAAGACTGGTAAGGACTAAGTAAAACTGTCCCTATTCGCAAAAGACATGACTATTTACACAGAAAATCCTAAGGAAGCAAAATTAAAAAAAAAACAAAACTACTAACAGTAATGTGTATTAGTAAGGTGTCAAGATACAAGGTTAACATACAATCAGTTAGTTATCTTGGGTTTATCCCAGAAAGACAAAGTTGGTTTAAAAAATGAAAATCAATGTAATTCACCATATATCTACATATTAATCTGTGTAGAAAATTCTATAGAATTTACAAAAAGCTACTAGAATTAAGTGAATTCAGGAAGGGTAAAGAATACAAAATCAATACACAAACTTAACTAACTGTATTTCTATATGCTAGCAATAAACAACTTGAAAACGAAAACCAACAATACCATTTGCATGTTTTTCTATTTACCAAGTTGCCAAAAACAGAATTTGAAGCAGTAACCTTGATTTACCCCTTTTTCTCATGAACGCACTGTATCTCAATCAAATCAACTCTTGTTGACTTTATCTCCTAGTTGAATTACATCCAGCACTCATCTACTTTTCTTCGTTCCCCACAGCCAACCACTACTTTTTTATTAATTTCTTTATTCCAACACTCCCAACTGCTATTAGTTACTGACTACACTATAACCAAAGGGACATGTCTAAAATACAAGTCTTGTGTTAGCCATATAAATGAATTCATAGGTAAGTCTGATATTATCATGGATTAAAAGGCATTTCATGATCTCATGTACTGTTCAAATCTCATCTTTTACCCCTCAAACTTCATCTTTTACCCCCTTTCTCCTTTTATTAAATAAAAGTTTAATTTTATTAAAGTTTAGTTTAATAACTAAAAAGTTTGTTTATTAAATAAAAGTTTTTTCCATTTCCTCAAATTCAGCATTCCTGTTTCTTCACTCTTGATCTCTGCATATGCTCATGCTTCCTTCTTAAACACTTCTGCGTACTCCACGTCTCTTTGTCATTCCCTCTCAAAATACAAGAGTTAAAAGAGACCAGAAGCAAAATATACCATTTATAGGCTACCAAAGAGGATTACACAATAGGTAAACAAGAGCTTGAATTAAGATATTACAGCAGAAACATATGAACAGATAAGAGATAAATAATGAAATATGTAAAATAAATGTGAACATTTTAGTAACCATGTACTAAGACATGGCTTGCTGAAATAATGGTCAGCCTCTATGTAACTTTTCCCATATTTACTCAAATCTACTGAAATAAATAATACAAGAATTGAGTTATATAAAAGAAATCTTCAAAGGGTAAATGAATGTCCCAAATGAATATCATAATTTAGTAGTATTAATTAACAGTCTACTGGGTTACAGTAGTGATTTTCATAATGTTGTTCCTTGGACTAGCAGCATTAGTGATACATGGGAATTTATTTGAAAGGCAATTTCTTGAATTCCACAATAGATCTTCTGATTCAGTATCTCCAGGCATAGGTCCCAGAAATCTGTATTTTTAAGAAGCCTTCCAGTTGATTCTCATGCAAGCTTCAGTTTGAAAACCACAAGGTTAGGAGCTATGAAAAGAGGAGTAAACCAACAAAGGAGGAGTAAAATACAATCCAACAAAAACTACCAGAAGAATGATCTTTCTTTGTAAAGAAAGATCAGGCCAACAATAATTAATAATCTACCCTCCATGCGATTGAAGAGCAGTATAATTCAATTTAACAGGAAAAGAAACAGGAAATGCACAGGAATAATATTATCTGAAGGCTCTGTTAAATAGCATGCTGATAAAGACCACTAAGAAACAGCCACCTTTAACTGCTCATAAAATTAAAGAAATAATGCATAATGAATTATAACCACCATATTATTTTCCTCATTTATTCAACATACATTTACTGAATATTACTACAACAAGATGTTATGCTAAAAGCTAAAATTGTGATAAATAGGTCTTAAAGCATGAGAAATTCTGAAAAGTCAAAGCTTTAAGCAATTTTCTTTGTTGCACTGGAACTCATTACCAAGGAAGATTCAAAAGGAAAAGATAGTCTGCTATTATTCCATTTGTTATTTAATACTTATAAGAAAAAAATAAAATGCTGGGTGCCTTTTATCAATTATAAACCCAATTACTTTAATTTCAGTGTCTAAGGAAATAGTTCTGATTCTCTAAAACTAATATTTAAAATATGCATACATATATACATAACACATACATGTGCATATGTATATGCAACATACCTCAGTTTTAAGATTTAAAAACTCAGAACTAAAGACAGGTGAAAATTAATTCTTGGAGAATCTTACCAAATTCCTTTTGATCACTGACAGCAATCTTATTATATGGTTACTCCCTCTCCCTAGTATGTTCATTTTCTTTGTAAATCCTATGCATCCATATTATCATCATTCGGGAAGCAACATCATGTGGTAAAGTACAGGCTTTGAAGTCAGATCTCAGTTCAAGTCCTTGCTCAGTTACTTAACTAATTTGTGTGTCATTAAACAAATTAGTTGACTTCTATAAGCATTAGTTTTTCATCTTTAAAATAATTTTAATGACACAGCATAAGTGAGAAAGCAGTATAAGAATGAAATGGAATATTATAAGCAAAACATTTAGTTGATTAACAAATTCACAATAGATGTTTTATAAATGATACTCCCTTACTCCTTTCTCTTGAAGCATAGCATCCATTTCCTTCAGTCCATTAATTATCCTCAAAGCCTTAATTTTACATTGACAACTAGTATCGGAACACTACTTACAAGATTTGTGTTCTTGACAACTAGAAATGGGACACTATTTATAAGGTTTGTGCTCTAAAGGTCCTCCTGTGGACACATTTTGATATCTCAAAAATTCTTCCAAATATTTAAATAATGAAACACAGTACAGTGGACAAGACTAGCATGGGAAGTTAGGAGATCTAGGTCCTAGCTTCACTAATGCCAGGAAGTAGCTTTGGATTGGGATAATGTCTTATGAAAAATTAGAGTGTGAAACTAGATAATCTCTAAAGCCTCTTTCAGGTCTTTAAAATTCTATGATTCTAACTTTTCTGGAAGGATTACTTTGAATCATAAACAACTGGACACTTGGAACTTGGAATGTATCTAATTTAAGAAGGCATTCTCAAGACAGAAAAGACAAAGAAAGAAAAATTAGGAGACAGCAAAAAGATCAATCTACCTGAAAATATCTTTTTCCCCCACATTCAATCTGGTGTAATTAGCTCTAGAATAGACATATCACCTTTTTGTATACAAATTTATATGATAGAATTTTTATCTCTTGTAGTATACATGATCTCAATGTTAATCCTTCTGCAGTACTTCCTGAAAGGGGTGTTTTTAATACTTACAGTAGTGACTACAGTCATAAGCCACTGGTCTCTTCCTCTTTTGTCATCTTGTCACTTACCCAGTCAATCTAATGCCAGCCTATGGCTAGAGGGTCTGACTTACAAGGGTCAGCAACATCTAAGAATTATTTTTTCTCTCCATGCTGTACTTAGTGAGGTGTAACAGTCACCTTTCAGGTATTTGCTTGGCTCACAATTTGCCTTTCTGGTAAGAAAGGAAAAAAACCTTTTATCTTAGGAATATGAACACCTTTAAATTATCAGGACCAGAAAGGCATTTAAAAAGTAACAGCAGTCACAACCCACTCTCCCCTCAAATACATAATTACCTCTTGAAGCTACTTGCTATGTGGGCTGTAGACTGAAGCCTAAATTGCTATATACCCTACAGTTCAACAAAGTATAGCCAATCACTAACCAATGTTATTTCTGTAAATCAATGAGAATTCCTGAAGAACAACTTTTGTACTTACTCACTCTCCTGATTGATCCTCTTTATTCTTTAAAAACTTGAACCTTTCAGTCGGATGCAGTGGCTCACACCTATAATCCCAGCACTTTGGGAGGCTGAGGTGGGCAGACCACGAGGTCAGGAGATTGAGACTATCCTGACTAAAACAGTGAAACCCTGTCTCTACTAAAAAAAAAAAAAAAAAAATTAGCTAGGCTTGGTGGCATGCATCTGTAGTCCCAGCTACTGGTAGGTTGAGGCAGGAGAATCACTTGAACCCGGGAGACGGAAGTTGCAGTGAGCCAAACAGCATCACTGTATTCCAGCCTTCAGGACAGAGCGAGACTCCATCTCAGGGGGAAAAAAAAAAAAAAAAAAAAAAACAACTTGAACCTTTCTTACGTTCTCCAGAGCACTCCCCAAGGCAGCTTGGAAGTGTATCTTAGGCTGAAGTCCTCAAGCTTTGCACCTGAATAAACTTCCTTTAAACTACATTCTGACTCCTCTGGTTATTTTAGGTTCAAACTGGGAAAGGTTTCATTATTAACATTTCTATTCACTTCCATTTTCACATGGGTTTATTTATCAGGAATCAACAGTATAACTATAGGCCTCTGAAGAAGCTCAAGTCATCTAGTGAAGACATCAAAGTATGAGGAAGGTTTATTTTTAGTTCGATATAAAAGCATTTATTTTCACTGAGACTAGCTGGCCCTTGGTTTGCTTTTCTTTGCATCACCCTTATATTTTTCCATGGCTAGTTTGTAATACAAAATCAGTAAATGATGTCAAGAAAATAAGTAGTGCCAGGCACGGTGGCTCATGTCTTTAATCCCAGCACTTTGGGAGGCTGAGGCGGGCAGATCACAAGGTCAGGAGTTTGAGACCAGCCTGACCAACATGGTGAAACCCCATCCCCACTAAAAATACAAAAACTAGCTGGGCTGGTGGTACACTCCTATAATCCCAGCTACTCAGGAGACTGAGACAGGAGAATCACTTGAACCCAGGAGGGTGAGGTTACAGTGAGCTGAGACTGCATCACTGACTCCAGCCTGGGTGACATTCAAGTGAGACTCCGTCTCAAAAATAATAATAGTTAAAAAAAAAAATAATAAGAAGGCCAGGTGTGGTGGCTCACGCCTGTAATCCAAGCACTTTGGAGGGCAAGGCAGGCGGATGACCTGAGGTTGGGAGTTCAAGACCAGCCTGACCAACATGGTGAAACCCCATCTTAAAAAAAAGAAAAAAGAAAATAAGTGGTAGTATTTAACGTTTCATATATAATTCCCACTACCTATTCACTCAGAAAATGAAGATCCCAACCATGGGGGGCCGGGGGGTGAATCAACTTGTCTCATAAACATTATTTGTATTTTCTATAGCCCTTCTATTAATATAGCCTTATAAACAGATTTCTAAAACACTGATCCAGAACTATTTCTTGAGCCTACTTTTTCTAAAAGTATACAAAACATTCCCTTCAAATTCGACATCCTCTTACACTAATCAAAAGAGTATACTTTATTATAGAAGTCCCTCACTGTATAAGAATATAAATCTACAAAGAATTCAATTGGAATTTGCTTGTATACTATTATCTATGTTCAGAGTAAGTTATATCCTTTAATGCATTTTATAATGCTTAATTGTCAAAGTAAATGTTTCTATTATTCATCACATACTATCTTCTATTTCTATAATGTGATCTTTCTAATTAAAAGAACCACAATTGCAATTACTGAAGAATAAGTAAAAATCCAAGGAACTTAATGGCAAATTGTACAGCTCTGAAATTTAATCTCTATCTCATTTGTGAGAGTCTCTGATGAAATTTGGAAATTTTACATTGACTAAATTAAGAATTTTTATTAGAAATAGTTCTCTATAAATACAATAAAAAACTAATTTTACTTTAGTACAGACTAATTTATATACATCTGAAGATATTTTAACCTTTATGCCCAATTTCCTCTCTTTCAGTCAACAGGCATAAATTGGATTTACTTTTTAATTGTCTGAGACACATAATTAATGAAACTGACACTATCTGACATAATTACGAAAACCTTAAAGCCAATAATTTCTGAAAGAGTAAAACGTCAAGAGGAACAAAAGCAAAATAATTACTTCTATTTAAGAAAAAGAGGACTCATTAAATCAGTGAACATTGTAAATCAGAAAGGACTTTCTATACTAAACAGAGGAAAAACTAAATAAAAATGAAAGACAAAATCTTAAACTTACTGGGTTATCTGTGGAATCATCAGCCAACTGTAAACCAAAATAGTCTTGCTCAGTCAAGTCAAGATGCTTGAAAACTATATCCAACAGGACTTGCCCCTGATCATGTTTCTGGGAAAAAAAATTGAATGAAATCAACTTTGATAGGTTACATACTCTACATTTTTTTAAAACCTGGTTGACTCTTGTCCTCCTCTATTAACCCATTTATGCTAGTGGTAGCAAATTTTTGTATGTGAAAAATCAGACCTTGGCAATGACCTTGAGCAGTAGAATATAAATACCTCCCACAAGCTTGGTGTGCCAATAATAGAATAAATGGGTTAGGCATAAATGGGTTAACTTGGTAACTGTTTCCATACCAATGACTTGGTTGAGAATAAAGACTTCACATGTGACGCAGTACTTTTAAAAAACATCCTGACCTTAGGCAAACTGGTTTAAAGAGCATATAATAAATATGAAAATATAAAGAAGCATTTGATTGAAAATATTTCCACTTTCAGGCTACCATGGTATTTTTGTTAGTTCATATTATTGCCACATTAACTCATGTATATAGCTATATCATTTTGTTACGTCTTTTATTCTTATATTTAAATTATTACTAGGAAGTGACATATTTGGCTAAATATTACTTAAAATGTAATTTTGTATTACATAAATAATGCCATAAAAGGGGAAACAAAGATGGTAACGATTATTTATAGTAAATTGATAAAGGATTACTGGCATTTTCATTGCAAAGGTACTCAGAGAACTTTAGAAAACTATCTCATTTTAACCTCACACTGATTCTATCACGTAGGCATTAAAGAGTAACTACAACTTCTCCAAGTTCCAAAGCTGTTAAACTGTGGTCCAAAAGGCATGATTAGATATTCCCATCCCACCAAAAAATACAACGAATGAGTAAAAACACAGAAAAATGATCAACATGTTCAGTTAAAATTAAAGAAAATGGGAAATTATAATGACATGCCAAAGGCAAACAACAATCCCCAAAATAAAATCCAGTGATAAAAAATAAAGACAAGAAATACTTACTGCTGCTAACATTGAAGACAGATATCTATCAGAAAAGCAATTTGACAAAACAAGCAATAACAATATTAACTACTCTGGCATCTTAACATAAGTAGCAAACAAAATCTAATACTGGAGGAAACTGCTATACATATCAATATATTCACTAGAGAGGTTTATTTTCACTACATTTATATATGACATATATTAGAAAAACATGTGCCATGGTTTGAGTTTGCCCCCTAGAATTCATGTGTTGAAAATTTGGTCCCTGGTGTGGTGGTTCTGAGAGATGGCGACCTTTAAGAGGTGACTAGGTCATTTAGAGTGATTAATGTTGCTTTCCAGGGACAAGGTTAATTCTCAAGGGAGCAAGTGAGTTCTCACTATCACAGGACTAGATTAATTACCACAAGTGGGTTGGCATAAAATGAGGCCGCCCCTGGTATCCTGTCCCTTTCACATGTACTCACTTCTCCTTCTGCTTCTCTGCCATGTTATGATCCAGCATGAAAACCTCAGAAACTGACCAGATGTAGCCATCTGATCTTGGACTTCCCAGCCAAAATAAACCTCTTTTTAAAATAAATTACCCAGTCTCAGGTATTCTGTTATAGCAACAGAAAATGGACTAAGGTAACATAGTAGAGAATAGTGATATATTTTACCACTAATTTTTCTTCTCATTAGCTATAGCAGTTTAGAAACTTCCAGATACCAGTCAGAATTCAAACATACAGCTGAAACAGTAAGAATGTATTTTTTTCATATAATGGAAAGTACAGTGGCACAAAAGACTCCAGAGCAAGCTAATCTGCAGATGAGGGACATAAAGACTAGGTTTCTTTCCATCTTTTTCATCTGCATTCCAAGTGTTGGCTGTATTCATAAGCCTTTAGCAAGATGGTCACAGCAATGCCAAGATTCATATCCACATGTGACAATGTGCAAAAGAACAAGCTTCCTTGTAAAAGTTACCTTACGAAGACTCTTATTGGTCAGAATTAGAGTCAATTAGAATAGGTCAAATGGCTATCTGAAAAAACTCATCAATGTGCTTCAAACAGTGCTTCTCAGTGTTGGCCCGCATTCAAAGCACCTGCAAATATTTTATATACTTAAGCAGCCTACCTCCCTAACCCGTCTCTCATTCTGATTGTATTTGTCTGGGGAAGAGATCAAGCATTAATCTTTTTCTAAAAGTTACTAAGGTGAGTCCGATGCACCTTTGGTTGAAGAAACTATTATTTCCTCCACTGAATATATGGGTTTATTTCTGGACTCTATACCTTGGGTTTTCTTTTCATTTCCTATATATCACAGACTGGGTACTGTAGAATTCTATAATCCAGAAATGCCAATAGGTGCTGATGAAAGAGCCCAAGAAAAGGCTGCTTTCTCTAGGAAAAGGACCAGAAAAGGGTACGTGGTAGGACAGAAACCTGACAATGCCAAATCCAATGGGAAAAAAACTGAGCCCTTCTCTACTAGTGTCCATGGAAACCAAATGAGAAGCCTAGTTTCATGTGCCACCTGGTTTAACCAGGCAGCAAGCAAAATAAAAAAGCCTGAACTTCTACCCACTTCCAAACAGTATTGAGCAGTACTTCATAGTATCTTCTCTAGAGTGGTGTTAAGCAGAAGCAGAAAACATATCCACTTATGGGTAGCAGGAGGTGTTCAGCTTCCCCTGTTGAGCTGTGCTAGCAGAAGCTGAGGAGGAAGCCTGCATTTCCACTGCAACCACTGCACAGCTATAGCAAGTGGTGTCTCCCAAACAGAAAGGGAGGAGGAAGACTTGGGAGAAAAGGTAGATGGAAAAACGGATACTTAAATCTTGAAATGTAATCCTGAACAGGACACTTAACAATGAACTAACTACATGTGAAACTGACCAAAATTTTAAAAGTAGGCCAAGACCAGTATGCTACCAAGATGACTCCCTACTACAGACAATTAAATATAAACCAAAGTCTCATTAACAAAATGCCTCGAATGTCTGAGATACTATCTAAAATCACTGAGCTAGGAAAATCTTGACTAGAGTAAGAAAACACAATCAACAGATGTCAACACCGAAATGACTCAGATGTGGGAATTATCTGACAAAGATTTGGAAGCAGTCATCAGAAAAATGTTTTAATGGAAGCAGCCATTATGAATGCCGTTGAAAAGAAAATTAGAAAAAAATAAAAGATTATTTCAGCAAAGAAACAGAAGATATAAAAGAACCAAATACAAATTACATAACTGAAAAACACAGTAACAAAAACCGATTAGATGGGCTCAACAGAATAAAGTTAAGAAAGAAAAAATAATCAATGAATCTAAAGAAAAAGCAATAGACATTAGTAAGAACAGCACAGAAAAAACAGATCAAAAAAATAAAAAGATGACAACAACCAGACTGTCAGCAACCTGTGGGAGAAGAAAAAAATGAGGTAACATTCATTTCACTAGAGAATTTAAGAGATGAGAAACAGTTTTTAGGACAATAAAATAATAAAATATTTGAGAATTTCGTTTGTAAAATTTTTACAAATTTGGTAAAAACAAAATGCAGATTCAATAATTCAAGTGAACCCCAAACAAAATGAATCCAAATAAATCTACCTTATAACATATCATAATCAAAATACTAAAAACTAAACACAAAATAAAAATCTTGAAAGCAACTTTTAAAAAAGAGAGAAATAGGCAAAGACAATTCAAATTGGAATGAACTTCTCATCTGTAACCAGGAAGGCCAAAAGAAAATGAGTTAGGCTGTGCTTGCATCCCTATAAATAAATACCTGAGACTGGGTAATTTATAAAGAAAAGGGGTTTAATTGGCTCATGATTCTGCAGGCTGTATAAGCACAGCACAAACATCTGCTCAGCTTCTGGTGAGGGCCTCAGGAAGCTTACAATCATGGCAGAAGGCAAAGAGAGCAGACACATCACATGGCAAGAGCAGAAGCAAAAGAGCTAAGGTAGGAGGTCCCAGAACCAACCAGATCTCAGGTTAACTAACTGAGCAGGAACTCACTTATCACCAAGAGCATGGTAATAAGCCATTTAGGAGAGATCTCCTCCTATGATCTAATTCCTCCCACTGGGCTTTACCTCCAACACTGGGAATCACATTCTAACATGAGATTTGGAGGGGAAAAACATCCAAACCATCTCAGGAAGTGTACAAAAACATTTCAAATGCTAAACAAACCCCAGCCTGTCAATCCAGAATTCTATGTCAAGAGAAAACACTCTATAGGAGGAATGAAGAGTAAATAATGATATTCTTAGAAAAATTTAAGAAAATTATCACCAACAGATCATCCCTGAAATAATGCTCTAGGAAATATTACAGGAGTTATTCATAAATTATTTTAGGCAGTTATGGCAAGGAGTCCTCAGTAAGGATTTTTTTTACTAAAGGCAGCTCCTGAAACATTTCTAATAGAAAAGTGGCTTGAAAAGCCAGGCTGGCAAGCTTTGATATGCAAATGCAAGAGATTAGAAACTGGGTCCATCCAGTGTGGTGACTCCCACCCTCTTCTCTTTGTCACCACATATGCCAAGTGTCATGGCCACCTCCAGATGATTCTGCATGTGCACGACATCATGGCAACATGCATTTGCCTATTAAAAGGCTAGGGTAGGAGGGTCAGTATTTTCGCAGGCTATCTGAATAACACACCTGATCAAACCAATCCCCTGAGTCCTATGCAAACCAGACAATGCCTCCTCTAGCCTCCTAATATAACACTTCAGACTTTTCTTTCCATTTGGAGCCCCCTCTCTGTCTCTGTAGGAGGGAGCTTTTTCCTTCTTTCTTGCCTATTAAACTTTCCGCTCCTTGAAACCATTTCACATGTCTGTGTTGTGTATCTAATCGGTGTGAGACAAAGTATCCTGGTGTTCCTCCAGTCATCAGAGCCTTATCATTTTAGTGCAGTGGCAGGGAATCGAGGTACAACATTCATTGGAGTGGTGAGTATGGGAGCAGACTCCTTCAATTTTATTTCTGAGGCTTTTCATCCTCAGTTTTTTATTCTCTAAAAGAACTCTCAAAAATCAGGCATTTGGCAGCTGAGTATGGGTCACAAGACTTAAAGACTCAGATGTGAGGCCTGCTAAGGAGGACCTAGTCAATTCCCTAGAGCCCTCAGTGTGCCAGGAATGTTGGCTCTGTCCAAAGTAGTCTCCTTTTAAAGGAAAACCCCCACCATCATGCGAGGCTGCGAAAAGTACTGACGACTTCTGGTCAGGGCACACCCTGGCATTATTCAAAGGTCTCTAGACTGGACCCAGCCTCCAACAGCCCGCTTTGGGTGTTGGCAGAGAATCCTCAGCTATCCTGTTGCAAAACTTTCCTTCTTTTACCATCCACAGTCTCTTACTCTCTCTAACCAGAAGTATAGCTCAGGAATGCGGTTGCAATCTTTTAGGAACAGAGAAGGTTTCCCCGACCCCCACAGTGAGCATCTCTCTCTCTGTCTCAGCCCCTAGTCTGGAGAGCACAGGGCATTTCCAGGTCTCTCTCTTACCACTTCTCTGGAGAGCACAGAGTGTTTCTAAGCCAACAGTGTCACCTAGTGGAAATGGAAATCCTCTTTTAAAGGCACATTTTTTATGGTAACAGTGCAGCTTCCTTTCGTACTGCTAGAAATCAGGCTCTAAGCCCCTTTGGTGAACAAGAAAATTCTGCTTTCAACAGTTAGGAGTTAAATGTCTTCCATAGCCAAATTTTAGTCTTGATACTGTCCCATCAGTAAGACAACAGCCATTTGGTTTCCACATTCTTTCAAGGCACATAGTCTGTCTCTAATTAAGATGGTACTTAATGGCCGGGCGCGGTGGCTCAAGCCTGTAATCCCAGCACTTTGGGAGGCCAAGGCGGGTGGATCACGAGGTTGAGAGATCGAGACCATCCTGGTCAACATGGTGAAACCCCGTCTCTACTAAAAATACAAAAAACTAGCTGGGTGTGGTGGCGCGTGCCTGTAATCCCAGCTACTCAGGAGGCTGAGGCAGGAGAATTGCCTGAACCCAGGAGGCGGAGGTTGCGGTGAGCCGAGATCGCGCCATTGCACTCCAGCCTGGGTAACAAGAGCCAAACTCCGTCTCAAAAAAAAAAAAAAAAAAGATGGTACTTAATAAATAAGGGAACTTAAAACCTGGATGTCTACTGGAACCATTTTTAAGGGTAAATGCTTTAGCACGAGACATAACAGACAATCTAACACATGCCCTCCATTAAAGGAGCCTTGTTTTTTATATAATCTTTCCTAAGAACCATTTTTTTGAGGGGGAGACATACAGGTCACACAAGTCCAGAAGGTCAAAGGGAAATAATAGGCAGAGGACTAGGGCTACTTGCGCAAGTGTGACGAGGCCTCAAAAGTATAGTTCCTCTGGTGCCATGGCTTGAAGGGTAATGCCTACAGCCATCGGCAGCACATTTAACAGTGTGCCGGGACCCAGGAAGTAGGGAGAAAAATGGTTGGGGAGGATGACTCCATTTTTTCCTCCACCCTGGGTCACACACGCAAGGAAAGAGACTTAAGAGATGCTTTCTCTCACTTCTTCTGGATAGGAAACAGATCATCTTCAGCATGTACTCCCCTGGAGTGTATTTTAAAGCACTGGGACTCCTTTGACCTGGGACTTTAAAGAAAAAGCCGGCCGGGCGCGGTGGCTCAAGCCTGTAATCCCAGCACTTTGGGAGGCTGAGACGGGTGGATCACGAGGTCAAGAGATCGAGACCATCCTAGTCAACATGGTGAAACCCCGTCTCTACTAAAAAAATACTAAAAATTAGCTGGGCATGGTGGCGTGTGCCTGTAATCCCAGCTACTCAGGAGGCTGAGGCAGGAGAATTGCCTGAACCCAGGAGGCGGAGGTTGCGGTGAGCCGAGATCGCGCCATTGCACTCCAGCCTGGGCAACAAGAGCGAAACTCCGTCTCAAAAAAAAAAAAAGAAAGAAAAGAAAAAGCCACACATTCTGTTGCACAAGGGCATGGCTTTCTTACCAGCTTCGAGACAGACAAACCTGGCCTGCTGAAGGGAGCCTTGATTTTAACATTATCCAACAGTTAGATCTTTTCTGCAGACAGAAGGGCAAATGGACTGAAGTCCCCTATGTACAGACTTTCTTTGCCCTGCGAGACAACCCAGACCTTTACAAGTTCTGTATAATCAACCAAGTTCTTTTAGCAGCCATGGCAGGCAGGCCCACAGAGCTAAAGCAGATTCCAGAGGAGCAACCTGAGACAGTTACTGAATGTCCCAACCCTTCCAGTCTCCCTCCAATGATACCATCAGCTCCCCCAGCTCCACCATCCTCAGTATTACCTACTTTCTGCACTTGACTCTTACCTCTGCAAGAAATGCCTGATGGGAATGGTGCCATGAGGGTTCCAGTTCCCTTCTCACTACAGGACGTTAAGCAAAATAAAGGGAGACAGGCTAATTTTCTGACGATCCCAATAGGCATATAGAAATTTTCCAAAATTTAACTCAGGTGTTTAACGTCACATACAGAAGTATTATGTTGCTCCTAAGTTGGACCCTCACTGCAGCCGAAAAGCAGGCATTTTTGCAAACCCAGAAAATCACAGAAATGAGCAACATGCCTCCTATAGCAGACCAAGGAGAAAAAGTAACTCAGGCTGGGCATGGTGGCTCAAGCCTGTAACCCCAGCACTTTTGGAGGCCATGGTGGGTGGATCACCTGAGATCAGGAGTTTGAGACTAGCTTGACCAATACAGTGAAATCCTGTCTCTACTAAAAATACAAAAATTAGCTGAGAGTGGTGTCCTATGCCTATAGTCCCAGCTACTTGGGAGAATGAGACAGGAGAACTGCTTGAACCTGGGAGGCAGAGGTTGCAGTGAGCTGAGATCACGCCACTGCACTCTAGCCTGGGCAACAGAGTGAGATTCTGTCTCAAAATAAATAAATAAAATAAAATAAAGAAAAACTCAGGGAGCTAAAATTCATCTTTTAACCTGGGAATCCGAAGTTCAAAAGGCCTTTGACCAGCTAAAACAAGCCTTGCTTAAGGCACCAGCTCGCAGCCTTCCTGTAGGGAAGGGCTTCAATCTGTACATATCAGAAACGAAGAGAATGGCTGTGGGAGTTTTAACACAGGCCTGAGGACCAGCTCAACAGCTAAGTAAGAAACTTGATTTGGTGGTTAACAGATGGGCGGCATGTCTCTGGATGGCCAGCCATGTCTCCGAGCCATTGTCTCAGCGGCTGGTCTGGTCTCAGAAGCCTCCAAATTAACCCTAGGAAATGACTTAACTGTTTACATCCCACATAACATGGCAGGACTACAATACTCTGGGGGAGCCTTTGGCTAACAGATAACCAGCTCCTTAAATATCATGCCCTGCTGTTAGAGGGTTCCAACATCCAGTTAAAGATCTGTTCTCGCCTTAATACAGCTGCCTTCCTCCCCAAGAAACAGGGGAACCTGAGCATCATTATGAACAAGTCATAGAGTACAGACCTATGCAGCCAGGGAAGATCTCAAGGAAACTCCCCTAGAGAACCGGGTCTGGACCCTCTTCACAAATGAGAGCTCTTCTGTAGAAAAAGGGATCCCTCAGGCAGGATACCAATAGTTACTCTAAATGACATCATTGAAAGTGCATCTCTCCCTCCAGGCACAAACACTCAATTAGCTGAGCTAATAGCTCTTACAAGAGCAACTGAATTAAACAAAGGAAAGGCAGTTAACACTTACACTGACTTTAAGTATGCTTTCCAGGTTCTCCATGTTCATGCTGCCATTTGAAAGGAAAGGCATTTTCTTACCACCAATGGATCTCCTATAAAATACCACCAGGAAATTAACAGGCCATTATCCTCAGTTTTCCTTCCAAAATAAATAGCAGTGATGCATTGTAGGGGAAATCAGAAGGTAAGAGAAGGTAGCCAAGGAAATAAATTCACTGATTAGGCAGCTACATTAGTATCAAGGAAGCCTCAAGACATGAACACACTTCACACCCCTCTAATCTGGGAAAGGTCCATAAGAGAAATTAAACCTGTGCTCCCCTACAAAAATAGAATGGGCCACTTCTCCAGGGTACACTTTTCAGCCCTCAGGATGGCTATGGTCAGAGAATGCAAAACTCCTACTTCAACCTCCAGCCAATGGAAGTCCTTAAAATCTTTCACCAAGCTTTTCACTTGGGAAAGGATAAAACTTAATGTGCCCAGAGATTGTTTTCATGAGAGAACTTACTGTTAGGAATAATAAATTCCTCTTCAAAAGGCTTAATTGTGTAATGTTCTTATCCTTTGCTCAAAAGCCCAACCTCCCTGTACTCTCCTGTTTCCAGCCTAGAAACCACCCTTCCACTCTAGTCATGCCCTGACATGCCCAGATACGCCTTGTACTATAATGGACAGACCACTCCGACCCTACCCCCTCCTTCTCTTACAAATTGTGTGCTAAACATATTTTTTAACGTTTAAGCCTTAGCCAACTGGATCAGCTTAGATTGTGTAGTCCAACCCTAGCAAAGAGGAAAAGGGCACAGGGACAAGAACTGTGTTAGGGATAGAAACCCTTTCTCTCCTTTGTTTGGTGTACTCTTGTGATCATAACTGACGCAGGCAGTACCCTTCTGCAAAAGTAAATTGCCTTGCTGAGGAAACGTTTTGCCTGAGTGCTAATTCTTCTTTGTGGCACCAAGCATTTGTTTCCAACATTACTAAAACAATCAAGCAAGTTGTTAATGCTTGTGAAGCCTATCTTAAAAATAATCCTCTGAACAGGTAACTCCTTTCTTCTCAAACCCAAAGAATAGGAAGCTATCCAGAGGAAGACTGGCAGATAGACTTCAACCATATGCCAAAGACAAAAAGCATTCCATACCTGCTGGTATGGGTAGATACCTTCACTAATTGGGTATAATCATTTCCATGCCACACAGAAAAAGCCTCTCAGGTGATAAAAGTGTTAATGAAATAACGGCTCGTTTTGGTCTACCTAGGTACCTTCAAAGTGACAATGGGCCCTCATTTCAGGCAGCTGTCACATAGGGGTCTCAAAAGCACTAGGCATAGAATATCATCTCCATTATGCTTGGAGACCCCAATCCTCAGGAAAGGTAGAGAAAACTAATGATATCATCAATGGACACCTCAGAAAATTATCCTGAGAAACTCACCTTCCTTGGGTCACTCTTCTTCCTATAGTCTTACTACAAATAAGAAATATCCCTTCCAAATTAGGTCTTAGCCCTTTTGAGATACTGTACAGATGGCCTTGCCTTACTAATGATTTTCTATTAGATCAAGAAACCTCTGAGCTAGTTAAGCATGTAACCTCTCTGGCTCATTTCCAATAAGAATTAGCACAATTAGCAAAAGCCCAACCCCAGGAAAAAGGACCAATGCTATTTAACCCAGGAGATCTGGTACTGGTAAAGGCTCTCCCTTCTCTCCCTCCCTCCCTAAACCCAAGCTGGGAAGGGCTTTATACTGTTCTTTCAACCTGTAGGCAATAAAAGTTACCACTCAAGTCAAACCCTGAAGGAAGAGCTGAGGGATCAACCCCTAACAGCCCAGAGTAATGTCCTGAATATCAATGTGAAGAAATAGGAGATCTTAAGCTAAAAATAACAAAAGTAACTGAGAACTACTCATCTTAGTCTCACCCCTACCTCACCAAATACTTTGTGTCATTTCTACCTCTCTTTTTGAGATTCATTGCCAAATATCACAACTTCTTTTAGATAGAAATTATTTACTATGCCACCCCTGCAGAAATTGCTAAACTCTACTATTTGCAGTAGGATTATATACTGTAGCACCCTCAGAGTGCAATACTGTAAAGAGAACCTCCATTATTGTAGCATTTTGCTTAATTACTATCCACCTAATAGGAGTAACAGTTACTAACAGTAAATAAACATAAGCGTTTTACTATCAATAAGTCTGTTAAGACTTCTTATTGGACTCATTGACGAGTCACATCCTTTAGCTCCCGCAGTACCAGCCATGGCCCATTTGGACAAGACTAATTGTTGAGTCTGTCCTAAGTGGTTTGCTCAGTTCATTTATACTAAGGAACCCTTCAATGACCCACAACTCACCAGGATTCCCTTTGTTAGCTTTACCTTTAACCGTTAAAGACTTAATAGGCAATAATGGGACATGGTATGGGAGCACTGGGTAACTGGGTAACTAAATCCTTTAAATACAACGCTCTTCTCCTAATGCCAAAGAACACACTCCCCAAAGATAAACTTCACACCCTCAGGCTGGGAAAAGTTGACTGAGTAATAGCAAATGCCTCCCTCTGCTTTAAAAGTAGCAGGGAAGGACCATACTTGGGCAAACTTGGATATTGTTAACATCACACTTGTAATTGCTGATAGTTCAAAGATTTGGGTAGGAAAACACAACAAGGGCAATCTAAAAGGATCAGAAGCCCTAATCGGGAGATTTCAGAATCTAGCCTCTCTGGCTGGCTGGAAGTCTCAATGGGAGTGGTATGCTCTAAGTCACCACGTTGACTATAATATAAAAAATAACACATGGGCCTTTCCAAATATGCACCCCCACCCCCCCCCCCGCCATGGAATTCCAGACCCTTGTATGGTGTTTGCTAATAATCTGTAAGCCCGTGCATGTGGCTTTCAAACCTGTGGGTGAACTGGAGACAACTGGACTAACAGCCCTTGCCACAGGGATCATTTGAGATATTGGCCAGGGCAAGTTATGCCTCTAATTTCTTGAAACTCCATTTGTAAGGTGAATCCTTCTCACTTGGCATGTCAAATTCCAAATGGCATCATAAATGACTATCCTAAATTTGGATATCCTTATTCCAAAGTTGCCCATATTAAATGTAAAGAAGGGAAATTTCTGATGTAAGAAAAATCTGCTGGTGTCTCCCACAAGCCACAACTTAGAACCATCTTTTCAAGGAACAGGGCTATATTTTCTGTGTGGCTCCCGGATACACTTAATCCTCCCAGGGCACTGGAAAAAAACTTGTACTATAGTATCAGTAGTTCCTGACCTGTTACTTTTAAATTCTACCAAGATGGCAGCACCATCTGGGGACATCCCTAACTTAGGCTCTTTTCTAGAATCGGCATTATCTCAAACACGCTGGATAAAGAGATCTATCATTTCTATGCCATCATATGAAGATTCAACTGAAAGGGTAGACTGGGGAGGGCATGCACATGACAACACCATTTTAGAAAAATTATGAATGAGAAATTCTATAGCCAGAGGTCAATTCTGGCTTATGGGCACCCCTCTCCTTAAAAGATCAGTACTTAATATTTCCATTATGATACAACAAGGATGGAAAGCAACTGTGGGTGCCACAGAGGCACAACAGCAATTTATAGACTCTTTAGCCTCAGTAGTAGCACGAAATAGATGGGCCTTAGATGTCCTAAAGTAGGAGGTACCTGTGCACTTTTAAATGAAACATGCTGCTTCTGGATTAACACTTCTAGTAGTGTAAAACCTACAGGTACTTAAATATCAAATCAAAATAATTGACAGGCTAAGAAAAAACGCAGGCTTCAGCCCCGGCTGGCTACAAACTCTCTTTAATGAATTCTAGTTGTCTTTATGGAATTGGTTAAGTTCTTTATTAAGCCCCCCCTTGCTTATATGTCTTGGATTAATATTTGTACCTTTTATACTCAATACTATAACTCAGTTTCCGCTTGCCTAGAGGCAATCAAACTCCAAATGGTGTTGCAAAGGGAAGCACACATGGGCACACCATTCTTCGGAGGACCCTTAGATGGACCCCAGGAAGAACCCTAGTTGCTCTTCCCCACATGACGTCCCTTTTCAGCAGGAAGTAGCCAAAAAGAGTCGTCGTCCAAGACCCTCTAACAGCAGTTAGGGTGACATCTCCTCGGGGGGGGGAATATTACAGGAGTTACTAAGAAATTATTTTAGGCAGATAGAGTAAGGAGTCCTCAGTATGGTTTTTTTTTTCTTTTAATAAAGGCAGCTCCTGAAACATTTCTTTTCTAATAGGAAAGTGGCTTTTAGAAAAGCAGCTTGAAAAGCCAGACTGGCAAACTTTGATAGGCAAATGCTGGCTACTAAAAACTGGGTCCATTCAACATGGTAATTCCGTCTTCTACTTGTCACCATGTTTACCAAGTGTCATGGCCGCCTCCAGATGACTCCACCTGTGCAGGATATCATGGTGACCTGTATTTGCATATTAAAAGGTTAGAGTGGGACAGCCAGGTTTTTCACAGACTATGAGAATGACACGCCTGGTCAAACCAATCCCCTGAGCCCTATGCAAATCGGCCTCCTAATGTAACTGTTTTCTGCTGCACTCAGGGTTTTTCTCTCACTTTGGGGCACCCCTCCCTTGGTCTCTGTACGGGAGAGCCTTTTCCTTCTTTCTTGCTTATTAAACTTTCTGCTCCTTGAAACCTTGAAACCACTCCACATGTGCCCATGTCATTTATCTAATTGGTAAGAGACAAAGGACCCTGGTGTTCTTCCAGTCATCAGAGCTGTATCGGAAGTCCTCCAACAAGAAAGTAAGTAACAAGAAACTCGGAACAAGAGAAAAGAAGAATGAGTAATGAAATGGGAGAAATGGAAGTAAATACAAAAGCCTATTCTTCTCTTTAATAATAAATATTTAATGGCTAAAGCAAAAATTATACCTATTCAATGTACTCCTAATGTATATAAAGATAATACAGTTATATCGGGGAAAACACAAAACTATTATATTCTAAAGGGGAAAAGTAAAGATCTCTAAAAATAAGTAAGGTTTTTATATTTACTCAAAGTGGTAAAATATTGTTAATAATATAGCATAAAATATTTTAATGTAAATTATAATAGCAAGAATCACCTAAAAAAAAGCTATTCAAAGAGAGACTCTCAAAGACACTCTGAAAACCAAAAATGAAATTCAAGAAAATGTTCACAAATCTAAGAAAAGTAGGGAAAAAAAAAAAAAAAAGAAAAGCAGAACAAACAGAAAATAAGGAAACAAGTAATAAAGTGATAAAACTAGTAATAAAATGGCAGAAAATAACTTAAGCCATAGAAAAGGGACAAATATAACTAGGGATGCCAACATCCCTCTCTCAACAATTGCTAGATTAATCAGCAAAGGTGTAAAAAAGAAAACCAGCATGAATATAAAAGAATCCAACAACATACTAACTAATAGGATTGACTGGCATTTCTAGCATACCCTACTTAACAACAGCATAATATATATTATTTTCAAGCATTTATCAACATTCACAAGACAGTCTATATCCTGGGTCATAAAACAAACCTTACTAAAATAAGAATAACTAAAATCATATAGTGTTTTCTGTGATTATAATGAAATCAAAACAGAACACACTAAGGAAAGATAGGAAAAATTTGAAAATTAAACAACTTCTAAATAACCCACAGGACAAAGAGGACTCTAGAGAAAAATAAAACAAAACAAAAACACACTGAACTAAAAGAAAACTCAACATATCAAAACTTGTGGAATAGAGTCAAAGCAGAGCTGAGAGGAAAACTTATAAACCTAAATGCATATATTAAAAAAAGCGAAGGTCTCAAATCAAGTCTAAGCTCCTACCTAAAGAAAATTAGAAAAAGAGAAAATAAACCAAAGTTAGGGAATAATACAGTAAATAGCAGAAATCTAAGAATCTAAAAACAAAAATTGACAAAATCGGTAAAACGAAAATCTGGTCATTTGAAAAGATCAATGAAATTAACAAACCTCTAACAAGACTAAAATAAAAAGGGGAAAAAAGACAGAAATCACCCATTACAGAATTGAAGCTGAGGATGTAACTACATACTCCAAAAACGTTTAACAAGGTAACAAAATAGAGGAAATAAATTTATAAGCATAAATCTGAAAACTTGGATAAAACAGACAAATTCCTCACAGAGCAAAATCTACTAAAATTCACCTAATATGAAATAGATCATTTAAAAAGACACACAATAATTTTAAAAATTGAAATCATAGTGTTACAGGTAGTTAGACAGGCATGAGTGGGGCAGAAGAGGTCTCTCCCTGGCCCTCCAGAAATGTCAGGTGATCAGGGGATGGTTCCACAATTACTACACTGCCTCTCTAAACATAATTTGGCAGGCAAAGGCAGGGAGAGACAACTTCCTGATAAGCTATAGCTGCAGGCAAAGGCAGGGAGAAACAACTTCCTGATAAGCTATAGCTGTTAATATTATAAAGTGTTAATTGAATGCAGGCACCAGTGAGAAGCAAAAAGAGCTTCCAATAAAATCTCATGTCAGATGAGGGAGCCCGGGCATGTGCATTAAGAGACAAAATGGTAGGGCATGACTTTACCAGGGCACACCACTGGAAAAGGGAGAAAGCCTCCGATGGGCATGTGTATAACTTCCTAAACACACTGCATGTGCTCACTTTCCAAGGGTATGAAGGGCACTGCACATGTGGACGGCCCACTCTAAGGGAAGAATCATGGGAAAGGGTTGCAAGATGCCGGAAGGGGACCAGCCTATAAAGTCCTAGGATCACAGTTAAATGTGGCACTTGACCTTCTTGGTGCCCACTTGGGTCTCTTGCAAGCACACTTTTCTTTCTTTCCTGCTCTAAAGCTTTTTAATAAACTTCCACTCATGCTCTGAAACTTGCCTCAGTCTCTTTTTTTGGCTTATGCCCCTCAGTGGAATTCTTTCTTATGAGAAGGCAAGGATTAAGGTTGCTGCAGAACTATAAGGATTCACCACCGGTAACGTGGACACCTTCCACCGGTAACAACAGTTTCAAATCAAATCTCCTGGGCCTGATTTCACTGGAGAAGTCTACAAAATACATATCACTTAGATGAGAATTAAGAATAATTCTACACAATCTTCCTCCAGAAAATAGGAGAGGATGGAAAACTTCCCAGCTCACTCTATGAAACCAGCATTAGCCTGATATTTAAACAGAAAAAGTATAAAAAAGAACACTACAGACTAATGTTTCTCATGAACACAGATGCAAAAATCCTAAAAAATCTATTAATAGTGGCAAGGGAATTAAGCAATATCTCAAAAGGATTATACACATGACTAAATGGGGTTTTACCACAGATGCAAGGCTGGTTCTGTGCTTAAAAATCAGTTGTACAAGAAGGAAATCTATAGATCTGATCCCGAGTTTAACAACTATTACTAGGGAAAATTACAAAACAAAAACAAAAAGTGAAAATTTAGTCTTGGAAAATTCTCCTAAAAGCAAGCAATAAAGAAAACAGCATTTATTCCACAAAGTCTATTATTAAATTTCAGTAAGATCAGCAAGAACCTGTGGCACTTGGAGCCATAACCCACTCCTTCCTTCTTCCACCCAAGCCACTGTTCCACTCTGAGAAAACATGACCAGGAAGATGCAAACCCTGTTTCTGCCAGATCCTAGCCAAGGGATACAGGAGAGACAGACCACCAACATTTGTCATGCTTCCCAGCAACACGTCACAATTTAAATTCTAGAGTGGTCTGTCAAAGACATCAAAAGCAACCTTCCTCCACCCAGTGATTACAGGGCAAGATTCTACCTCAGACACAGAAAGTCCAGAATACTGAGCCCCAATCACCCCTGCCTCAGCTCACTCATAGGGCAGAAATTCCACGTTGGGAGAGGCAAACCAAGTAAAGGACGCTGCCCTTATCAAGATCCCTGCTTGTAATGCAGGAGTTTTACTCCAAGAGAAAATGACCGCTGTCCCCTCCCCAGCTCCAGAACAGTGGAGAAGTTGTATTTAAGGGAGAGAAGCCATAAGAACAGAATACTTTAAAGCTCTACCTGTTTAAGTCTTTAATCCATCTGGAGTTAATTTTGGTGTAAGGTGTCAGGAAGGGGTCCAGTTTCTGCTTTCTGCACATGGCTAGCCAGTTTTCCCAACACCATTTATTAAACAGGGAATCCTTTTCCCATTGATTGTTTTTGTCAGGTTTGTTAAAGATCAGATGGTTGTAGATGTGTTGTATTGCCTCCAAGGCCTCTGTTCTGTTCCATTGGTCTATATCTCTGTTTTGGTACTAGTACCACGCTGTTTTGATTACTGTAGCCTTGTAGTATAGTTTAAAGTCTGGTAGTGTGATGCCTCTGGCTTTGTTCTTTTTGCTTAGAATTGACTTGGCTATGCGGGCTCTCTTTTGGTTCCATATGAAGTTTAGAGGGACAGCGAGGGGTAGGGAGTTGGGGAGAGATAGCATGGGGAGAAATGCCAGACACAAGTGATGGGGAGGAAGGCAGCAAATCACACTGCCACGTGTGTACCTATGTAACAATCTTGCATGTTATTCACATGTACCCCAAAACCTAAAATGCAATAATATAAATAAATAAATAAATTTATTTATTTAAAAAAAAGCTCTACCCAAAGAAACTGACTTTATTTGGTACAGAGTATACAGAAGTTACAGCCTAAGAGTGCTCTTGAAAACACAGGTCAGCTAGTTTATCAGAGATAACCAGGGAAATATGATAAGAGGATAAGACAAATAAGGTAAGAGCCCTCCTAGAGTCAGAACAAACATCAAAAATTGGCCTCAAAAACTATCCCTGCAAAGGGACCTAGATTTAACTGGATCAAGACTGTGGAACAATTTAGGCTCTATTTATACATTGATGAAAAAAATATAGAAATCAGACAATAATTATTGAAGCTTAACAATTGCATATGAACCTGACAGAAGCAGTTAACCTAACAGAAATCAGAGAAGAGAGTTAAATAGAACCCTGATAAACCACTGTCATCCCAGGGTGACTGTGTGCATGCCCAAACCTGTACACATGCCCAAACCTGTGCACTCTAAGAAGATATCAGAGGCTAAAATGGTTCAGTTAAATCACTGAAAAAATAAATGAGCAAGCAATGACAAGCCTTGGAAGGGAGTTACAATATATTGTCGAGGTATTCCAGATAAGCCAAGAAACCATGCCATTGCTGGAATAAAGTCGATAATAGTACTTGCAGCAGTACTGCTAAAATAGTAGCTGATCTACTTATACTCAAAAAGTCTTTAAAGTATAAGAATTTATTTATTTCACATTCATACATGAATGTCCAGTTTGGCTGGACGTGGTGGCTCATGCCTGTAATCCCAACACTTTGGGAGGCTGAGGTGGGTAGACTGCTTGAGCCCAGGAGTTTGAGATCAGCCTGGGTAACATGGCGAGGCCCTACCTCTGCAACAACAGTACAAAAATTAGCCAGATGTATTTCCGTGTGCCTGTAGTCTCAGTTACTCGGGAGGCTGAGGTGGGAAGATCAATTGAGCCTGGAAGGTTGAGGCTGCAGTGAACCATGGTCACACCACTGCACTTCAGGCTGGGTGACAAAACACCACACTGTCTCAAAAATAAATAAATAAAGTAAAATATCAAGTTTAAAAAAACACATAACACAGGTAAACAAACAGAAGCATATGAGAGAAACAGGAGAAAAATAGCGGGCAATAGGAACTGCCTGCCAGAGGGCCTACAGGTCAGATTGAACAATACTTCAGAGCAGTCATTATAAATACATTCACAGAACTAAAGGAGACAATGCTTAAAGAAGTAATGAAAGGTACAATGACAATATCTTAGATACAAAATATAGAGATATAAAACAAAATCAAATGGTTTTTCATAAAAATACCTGTCATAAAAAATATACTTAAGGAGCTCACCAGTAGATTTGAACTGAAAAAAGATAATCAGCAAACCTGAAAGCAGATCAACGACTTACATAATGCAAATAATACAGAGAAAAAATAATAAAGAGGCTGGGTGCCGTGGCTCACACCTGTAATCCCAGCACTTTAGGAGGCCGAGGCGGGTGGATCATGAGGTCAGGAGTTCGAGACCAGACTGACCAACATGGTGAAACCCCCATCTCTACTAAAAAGACAAAAATTAGCTGGTCATGGTGGCATGCGCCTGTAATCTCAGCTACTCAGGAAGCTGAGGCAGGAGAATCACTTGAACCCGGGAGGCAGAGGTGCGGTGAGCCGAGATTATGCCACTGCACTCCAGCCTGGGAAACAGAGCAAGATTCCATCTCCAAAAAAAAAAAAAAAAAAAAAAAGAATGAAGAAAACTTAAGACCCTCAGAGAAATGCAAGCACAATTAAAAGCCCACCAATGTGTGTACAATGACAGTAGCAAAAGGGGAGGAGAGAAACAGAAGAAATTATTTAAAGAAATATGGATGTGACCTCCCCAAATTTGATGGAAAACACTAATCTACTCATGCAAAATGCTCAATGAACTGTAAGTACAAGAAATGCAAAATGATCCACACCAAGAAGTATTAGAGTAAAAACGCCAAAAAGCAAAGAATATCTTGAAAGCAGAAAAAGAAAAAATGACAAGTAACTTCTCACGTACAAGGCAACTCCAAAAAGATGAATAGCTGACTTGCCATCAGAAACAAAAGCCAGAAGGTACTTGGATGACATATTCAAAGCACTGAAAGAGACAAAAATGCTAACCAAGAATCTTGTACTCAGCACATCTTTAAAAGATGAAGGCAAAATAAAGACATTCATTTCCACATAAACAAATACTCAAGAGAATTTGTTGCCAGCAGATCCACCTTACAAGAAATACTAAAAGAAGTTCTTCAGACTGAAAAAAAGTGACCCCAGATAGTGATATGAATTTACAGGAAAAACCAAACAGCACTGGTAAAGGTAAATATGTAATTATAAAATAGAGTATCTCCTTTTTCTTAACTGATTTATTAAGCAATGGTATAAAACGATATGTATATAATTATAGTGGAATCAAAGCTGCATTAGCCTAGAGAATGATACCAGATGGTAACCTGAATCTATGAGAAATGAAAACCACCAGAAATGATAAACGGAAGGCTAATATATCAATTTCTATAAGTACATACTTCATACTTGCTCTCCTCTCTTCTCTCAGCTTCTTTAATAGACATAAAATTATATAAAGTAATAATTACAGAATATATTTTTGAGGTTGAGACACACAGACACACACACACACACACACACACACACACACACACACAAATAATAGCACAAGAAGGAGAAAGAGGAAATTGAGGTATATAAAGTGACATTTCTGCATCTCACTGTAATTAAGTTATTATAAGCCTGAAGTATTCTGCTAAGTTAAGATGCATCTGGTTAAGTGCTAAAGCAACTACTTAAAAAAAAACAAAAAAAAACTGAAAAATCCATTAAAGGAATGCAAATGTTACACAAGAAAATATGCACTGAATGCAAATAAATAAATAAATAAAAGAGGAACAAAAAAGACATAATTCATACAGAAAACAAAAAGTAAAATGGCACAAATAAGAATCCAACCATATCAATAACATTAATTAATATAACATAAATCAATCAAAAGGCAGAAACATCAAACTGGTAAAAAAAAAAAAACAAAAAACATAAGACACAAGTATATGCTGCCAATGGAAGATATACTTTTCTTTCAGAAATACAAATACATAAAAGGTAGAGGATGAAAAAAGTTATACCCTAAGAAAGGTAAAGGTATACTAATATCACACAAAGTTTTTAAATAAAAATGTTACTAGAGACAAAGAGGAACATTTTATAATGTTAAAGGTTGTTTCCATCAGAAGATACAATGTATGCACCTAGATACAGAAAGCAAAAACTGACAGAACAGTAGGGCAAAACAGACAATTCAGTAATAGTTGGAGACTCCCATCTCAACTTTCAATAACATTAAGCAAGGCAGAGTTCAGTACCGAAATAAAAGACTTGACACAATGCCATAAACTAATGCGACCTGACTGACAGGTCAGACAGAACACTCCATCCAACAATAGCAGAATGGGCATTCTCAAGTGCACACAAAATATTCTCCTCAATAAGACATATGGTAGGCCATAAAATAAACCTCAGTAAATTTAAAGAAACTGAAATAATATACAACATATTCTCTAACAAGAAATAGAATGAAACTAGAAATCAGTAACGGAAAGAAATTTAGAAAGTTCACAAATATGTGGTGGATATTAAATAGCACACTCCTAAATAGCCAATGGGTCAAAGAAGAAATCACAAGAGAAATTAGAAAATACTTTGATATAAATGAAAATGAAAATAACAGCATATCACATCTGATGGGATGCAGCTCAACTGGAGAAAAATTTATAGCTATAAATGACTGTATAACAAAAGAAAAGATCTCATATAAAGAATCTTTTACCTGAAGATACTATACAAATATAAACCCAAAGCACAAAGAAAGAAAAGATTAGTGCAGAGATGTATAAAAGAGACAATTAAAAAACAATAAAGGAAATCAACAGACTGAAAGTTTTTTGAGAAGATCAGGAAAACTGATAAACCTTTAGGTAAACTAAGAAAGAAATAAAAAGAGTAAAATGTTACTAAAATCAGGAATAAAAGAAGGTACACTGACACTGAAGTTACAGAGGGAAAAAAGAGATGTTAAGGAACATTATGAACAAATGTATGCCAATAGATAAAGCAGACGAAATGGACGAACAGACGAATTGCTAAAAAGATTCAAACTACAAATACTGATTCAAGAAGAAATACAAATTTTAAATATACCTATCATAAGTAAAGAGATTGAATTAGAAACATAACTTTTCATAAAGAAAAAAATAAGATCCAGATGGTTTCACTGGTGAATTTAAAGAAAAAAATTACATTTAAAGAAAATTCATACCAATTCCTGACAGATTATTCTAAAAAAAAACTCAATGCAATCCACCATAGTTAGCTTGTTTAAAATTTGTTTGAGATAATCTCCTATATTAACAGGATAATGAAAAGTGACATGATCATATCAACAGACACACAAGAATCATTTTTAAAAATGCAACATTGGTTCACGATAAAAACTTTCAGCAAGTTAGTAATACAGAACTTTCCTCAATGTAATAAACATCTATGTTCTTTATTACTTTCCTCAATGTAATAAAGAACAGCTAACATAAAACTTAATGCTGTATTTTGTTACATGAATTTAGACATGTAAAAAAACACATCCATGCACATACACACACACACACAAATGAGAGCATGTAAAAACAGGTGAAACTTATGGAAGATCTGCTGATGGTACCAATGTCTACTTATGAGACTTTAATACTGTACCACAGTTAAGAGAAAATGTTACCATTGGGCCACTGGGAGAAGCTGGATCAACAGTAAATGAGATCTCTCTGTACTATATTTGTAACATCCTGTGAGCCTACAATTACTTCAAAATAAAAAGGAAAAAAACAAACAAAAAAAAACACCAAAAAAACAAAAGAAAACCCTACCCTACACATGTCTATCAATAATAGGCATTCAATAACTATTCTATAATATAATGAGTCAATCTGATTTTTTTTCTATAGCTTTTTTTGAGTTGTCATCTTCTGTTGAGTGGGTTTCCACCATGAAAAAGGTTGGCCACGAGTATCCAGAAGTTCACTTTTATAATTCTTTCTATTTTTATATACTTACAACTTAATAAGGCCATGTGGTCTCTTTCTTAGTCTTCTTGAACCCTACTAATGCCTTTAAAGACTTCAAAATACTTCATCTCTAAAGAGAATTCATTAATTTAAAAACTTTTATTAAGCCTCTGCTATTTAGTCGACCTTATACTAGAACCTGATGCATACTTGCTTGCTTAGTTAGAAATGCAATATAATTCATCAAAAACAAAACAAAACAAAAGTTCCACCATTTATAAACTGTGACCTTAGGCAACCTTCTTTATCTTTCTGAGTTTCACTCTACTCCTCTCTAGAACAGATATCTATGTGAGGAATAAATGAAATCATATGTTCTAAGTTGTAACAAATTGTAATTCATTTTTAGGTTGCTTAATCGTTGAGAGCAGATATTTCTATGAACTAACCTGGTATGAGTATGAGATTCATTCTTCTCAAGTTCCCTGGATCTCTTCTTACAGAAAATGTCACCCTGAATCCAGTTAAAATTAGTTCCCTCAAGCACCAGCAAATTTTAACACCAAAACTATGAAAGAAACAACAGCAAACTTATGTCTTCTTAACCAACTTTTTAATCAATAGTGTTATTTTTCCACCTTTTACTGTGCTAATGTGATTAAATAGTGAAGGCCCAAGATTATTTACCATAGAAGGCTGCTGAATAATGAGTATGGGAAAGGAGAAAAAACAGATACATTCATAATATGGTAGGGAGAACATAAACTGTGTAAATCTACACAAGCCTTTTAAATGGGAGTGTGTGACTCACTAAGATAACTAAAAACATAAATCCCTTTGAGCTAGCAACTATATTATTAGTACTATAGTTAGAGAAATATATATGTATGAATACATCTCTGCTTCATTGTTTGTAACAGAAAAACACACATGCATTAAATGGAATATCTGCAATCATTAAAAAGAATCAAAAAGATTCTTTGTATGTAGAAAGCATACAAAAATAGTAAGGAAAAGTAGCAGGTAACAGAAAGCAGGAAGTATTCTTGACTCCAACTCTATTAATACACACACACACACACACACACACACACACACACACACACAAAGCAGGAAGTATTCTTGACTCCAACTCTATTAATACACACACACACACACACACACACACGTATGTATGCTTGCATATGCGGAGAAAATGTGAGAATACACAAGTTTATTACAGTAGTGAATAAGCACAAGGGTTTTTTTTTTGTTGTTGTTGTTGTTTTTTTGAGACGGAGTTTCGCTCTTGTTACCCAGGCTGAAGTGCAATGGCGCAATCTCGGCTCACCGCAACCTCCACCTCCTGGGTTCAGGCAATTCTCCTGCCTCAGCCTGCTGAGTAGCTGGGATGACAGGCACGCGCCACCATGCCCAGCTAATTTTTTTGTATTTTTAGTAGAGACGGGGTTTCACCATGTTGACCAGGATGGTCTCGATCTCTTGACCTCGTGATCCACCCGCCTCGGCCTCCCAAAGTGCTGGGATTACAGGCTTGAGCCACCGCGCCCGGCCCACAAGCGTTTTTAATATCCAAAAGCAATTGCAAGAAAAGTAAAAGTTGACAAATAGAATCTAATTAAACTAAACAGGTTCTGCATAGCAAGAAAAAAAAAACTATCAGAGTAAACAGACAACCTACAGAATGGGAGAAAATTTTTGCAATCTATCCATCTGACAAAAGTGTAATATCCAGCATCTACAAAGAACTTAAACAAATTCACAAGGAAAGAAACAAACAACTCCATCAAAAATTGGGCAAAGGAAATGAACAGACACTTCTCAAAAGAAGACATACATGTGGCCAATCAAAAAGCTTAACATCACTGATCATTAGAAAAATGCAAATCGAAACCATAGTGAGATACCATCTCATACCAGTCAGAATGGCTACTATAAAAAAAATCAAAAAAGTAACAGATGCTGGCGAGGCTGTGGAGAAAAAGGAATGCTTTCACACTATTGTTGGGAGTGTAAATTAGTTCAACCACTGTGGAAGACAGTGTGGCAATTCCTCAAAAACCTGGAGGCAGACATACCATTTGACCCAATAATCCCATTACTAGGCATATACTAAAAGGAATGTAAATCATTCTGTTGTAGAGATACATGCATGCATATGTTTACTGCAGCACTATTCACAATAGCAAAGACATGGAATCAACCTAAATGCCCATCAATAATAGACTTAGATAAAGAAAATGTGGTACACATACACCATGGAATACTATGCAGTCACAAAAAGGAGTGAGATAATGTCTTTTACAAGGACATGAATGGAGCTGGAAGCCATTATCTTCAGCAAACTAACACAGGAACAGAAAAACAAATATATTCTCACCGGTAAGTGGGAGCTGAATGATGAGAGCACACGCACACAAGGAAGGGAACAACACATATTAAGACCTATCAGAGGGTGGGAGGTGAAAGAAAGAGAGCATCAGGAAGAATAGATGATGGATGCTGGGCTTAATACCTACGTGATGGGATGATCTGTGCAGCAAACCACTATGGCACACATTTACCTACCTAACAAACCTGCACATACTGCACATGTACACCTGAACTTGAAATAAAAAACAAGCAAACAATAAAACCAGAATTCCCCATTGAAGAAAAGTACATGAAGATTTAAAGACAAAAAAAAGTATTTTAAAAAAAGTGTTCACATTTTTTCTTTGAAGTCTCCATTAAAACCTACTTCTTCTATTAGTCTGAATTGAATGGCCTTCCTGTTTTCCCATCATATTTCCCACTGGAAGGAAGCCTGTCAATAAGTCACAAATCTGAGGTCTAATTTCTCAAATTCAGTACAACTTACTCACTAAGCAAGCTGCCCACTAATGACAAAATTTTAAATATAGTCAATTAACTAGATGATTTAGCAAATACAAATATTTGCAATATATAGCAAAATGTATATGACCTGTAACTATATTTTATACAATAATTTCACATTAGTTGATAGCTACCCTAAGCACTGAAATATCTTCAAATACTATTCATAATAAGGAACCTCTAATAATAAGAACCACTTGAACACTTTGGTCTACAGTCCCACATCAGTGTATTGCTGCTTGCTTACAGTTTTCTTTTTATTGCAATTTAAAAAATGTAAAGTAACTAAAAAAAGTATTTTTAAAATTGTTGCTACTGCTGATATGCTTAACAAGGGAACTAAATAATTTTTAAGTATTTCTTAGACAAGGGCAATATTTACTAATCATATTTATGTATTTGAAAGTTGTATCCTCTTATCACTCACTTCAGAAGATTCTGAAAGCAATGCCTAGGAAGAGAAAGACTACACATGCATTATTAGTACTATAAATCTTCTGAGAGTATAAGAAATGCAATAAACATTATTGAACATCTACAATGTGTCAGGAACATTGCTAGGACCAAAAATATAAGGCTAAAAATAAAAACCTTATGATAGCAAATTCTCCTAAAAATAATATTGTCATGGGTATCATACTGGAGAAGGGGACTTGAGGTGAGGATGTGGGAATGAAAACTAATTAAAATAAGTAATTTAATTATGATAAGCAAGCTGTAGGGGAAAAACCCTTAATTCATTCAACAGTGCTAGAAAAATCTTCCTGAAATAAGGGAGTTTTAAGTTACAATTGAAGGATGAATAAAAGTTCACCAGGTTTGGAGGGGAGTATTTCAGGCAGAGAGATTAAGTACATAAAAAAAACTCACAGGCAAAAGGCAACACTTAACTGTAAGAAAGACAGATAAATGTGGCCGGGGGCAGTGGTTCACGCCTGTAATCCCAGCACTTTGGGAGGCCAAGGCAGGTAAATTGCAAGGTCAAGAGATCCAGACCCAAACTGGTCAACATGCTGAAACCCTGTCCCTACTAAAAATACAAAAATTAGCCGGGCGTGGTCGCGCATGCCTGTAATCCCAGTTACTTGGGAGGCTGAGGCAGGAGAATTGCTTGAACCAGGGAGTCGGAGGTTGCAGTGAGCCAGGATAGTACTGCACTCCAGCCTGGTGATAGAGTGAGAAGAATGAGGTGAGGAGGGGAGGAGAGGGGAGGGGAGGGAAGGGAAAACGTAATGGTAAACTATGGCCAGAACTCTGGCACATACCAAAATCCCCAGTAGGCTGTGACATAAAACAATAAATAACCATTTGGTTAGTTGAATAACTGAATGAGTGAAAGATAAAATAGCAAATAGAAGCAATTTTAAAGTTTATGTGCTTTTAGTTCCTTTGCAGGTGTTGTAGATTCTTCTTTCTTATTTCACAAGAGTATCAGCTAGAGAACAAGGCACTTAGAATCTCTGAAGTTCAACGGGTAACACATCTACAGAGAAACTAATTTGCTGGTAATTGTTTCTCTGAAGACGAAGAGATTGGTCCTGACAGATCTTATTTAGGTTTATCCCTAGAATTTTAAGTTGATAAAAACTGCCGGGCAAAATTAGATTCTTGTTGGCAGACCAAGTACAAGGAAAGATGCAAGTTTGCAGGAAGGACAAAGCAGTAGTTCTGTAGACTTACAGCAGGGGGAAATGCTTTGGAAGGTAGTACGTTTTCATGCCAAAATGGAAACAGTAAATATTAATGTCACAGGATCCTTGGGGTGTCACTTCATCAGCCAGAAATCTCTGTGGCTGGCGGTGCCTTCTGCCTGGGTATTGCTGGTAGCTGCTGGGCTTGTTCTGCCCACTCAGCCTGGCAGGCTACATCTGGTACATGTGCAGGGGTACATCCTGCACATGTACCCCTGAACTCAAAAGTTGAAAAGCAAAGCAAACAATAAAACCAGAAATCACCCACTGAAGAAAAATACAAGAGTTAAAAAGGAAGAAAAAAAAACGTATTTTAAAAAAAGGGTTCACATTTTCTTTGGAGTCTCCATTGAAACCTACTTGTTCTATTAGTCTGAATTAAATCGCCTTCCTGTTTTCCCATCATATTTCCCACTGGAAGGAAGCTCAGCTACCACTACCAGCCTGGATTCCACAACTGCCAACAGCGACCCAGGCACGGAGCAGCAAGAGGTGTGTGGGTGAGTGAGCACAGGGTCCGGCCACTGCCAGGCATACCTGCTGCTACGGCACGGCAGACAGCTCCTGGCACAGGTGCCAGCTCTGTACAAGGCTGTGGCTGGACCAGATATAACACATGCAACTTCTAATGCAGGCACCTGTGTCTAGATGAGGGGAACATGGTGGTGCCTGGAAGCTTGGAGATCCCAGGAACCAAAGGGAACATGGTGGTGCCTGGAAGCTTGGAGATCCCAGGAACCAAAGAGCCCCAAAGAGGGTGTCATAGCCCTGGCTCAAGGAGCCCTTAGGTCTGGGCTCCCTGAAGGGCCACAGCTCTTCTCTCCTTCTCACTGCCTGCAACATGGGGAGGAGGGGGACATGTTTCAGCCCTGTTTGTGTTACAGTTTTCTCAGTACTGCCATTTGGCGAGTGCTGAGTTCTTGTGGCACATCCAGGAAGAATGAGGTATGTGAACAACTGGAGGGTAAGCAAGGCGGAGAGGAGTTCGTGGAGTGACAGAATAGCTCTCAGGAGACCTGCAGTGGGTGACTCTTCTCCGCAGGCAAGTTGTCCAGGTAAGTGTCCGGCCCTCAGTGCAGAGGAGACCCGCAGTGGGTAGTTCTTTTCCAGAGACAGACTGTCCCAAAGTGTCAAGGAGACCTGACCCAAAGCGGGTAGCTCCTATCCACAGCTGGTAGTCCTGACATCTGTGTGAGTCGGGTTGATTTTAGGGACTTCAAAAGGGAAGAAGTGCATGCTAATTGGTCCATAGGTGGGCCCAGAAAAAGCACTTTAAGTTACTCCTCCCTACTGTGGACTCAACTGACAGCCCAGTCCTCATGCTTCAGGCCATCTCTGGCCTGACTGAAGGTGGTGCTTCACCAGGAACCAGCCCCTTTACGCCCAGGTGCCTGTCTGTCTCCTGCCACCATCAATCATTTTGTCCATGGTGCCCAGGCTGTTGGTGCCAAGGGTTGCCTACAGGCCCGTGCTGAGCCACCCTCAGTCCTCCATAGGCCTCCCTCCTGTGCTCATCAGTGCCCAAAGTCCAGAGGGGACTGAGGCAGCAGGAGGCTGGCATGTCAACACCACCCTGAGCATGCACACACCCAGCCAGGTCACCATAGCATCTGGGCTCAGCCTCAACTTTGGAAATTGGAGCATGCATTGGGACTGAGGAGAGGTCAGGCAGCGGAAGCAGTTATTTAGCAGTTATTTCCGAGCTTGTGGTGGCTGAGGGACTTCCTGGACCATGGAGCTCCCACAGGCTCCAAGGAGTGCACAGTCCTGGCTGTGCAGCCCCTGCTGCAGTTAGTATCTTTGCAGTGGCTGCTGCAGACAGGCTGCCACTGCCATCATTGAGGCTGAGTTCTTATTTGGCTAGCTAGTAGTCTTGGGTGAATTTTTCTTGCCACACAGGCCAGCCAGTTTCATCAACCCTAAACTACGAGAAAGACCTGATCAGCAGTTCCAGAGTTCTCCTGTGTAGTATCTAAGGCTCCACGAACGTCTCGGGCACTGAATGGACACTGAATGAAGAATACATCATAGGAATACATCTTCATTTGGGGGAGTGATTAATAAGAGATGACAGAAGGCCGGGCACGGTGGCTCAAGCCTGTAATCCCAGCACTTTGGGAGGCCGAGGCGGGTGGATCACGAGGTCGAGAGATCGAGACCATCCTGGTCAACATGGTGAAACCCCATCTCTACTAAAAATACAAAAAACTAGCTGGGCATGGTGGCGCGTGCCTGTCATCCCAGCTACTCAGGAGGCTGAGGCAGGAGAATTGCCTGAACCCGGGAGGCGGAGGTTGCGGTGAGCCGAGATCACGCCATTGCACTCCAGCCTGGGCAACAAGAGTGAAACTCCGTCTCAAAAAAAAAAAGATGACAGAAACTTTTTTTTTGAATTATACTTTAAAAGTTCTGGAGTATTTGTGCAGATCTTGCGGAACTGTTGCATAGGTACACACATGCCATGGTGGTTTGTGTCCTTCATTCCCCCATCACCTACATCAGGCATTTGAGAAGACAGAAACTTTAAGAGGTAACATGAACGTACTGATTTTGATAAGAAAAAGATTACTTACTGATGGATAACTTAAAATTTAGTAGTGGCTTAAGGAAATGACAATAGACTCCTTTTTTTGCCCTGAGCTCCTTTATAAAACAGGAAGAGGGGAAACCAAATAATACAGTACTCCAAATATATAGACTGTCGTTGAAAATAAAAAATGTTGTCTATACAGAAGCCAGTGGAAAAGTTTTCCCAGACAGGATAAGAGCTCTAAGTAAGAGCTGTATCTAATGAAGTTAATAATAACAATAGTAATAGCTAAACTTACTCATTGCTTAACTATTGCCAGACACTGTTGTTCAGTGTATATGAACTGATTCATTTAATCGGGAAAACAACCCTATGAGATAGGTACTATTAATATTCTAAAGATGAAAAACTGAGGCACAGGGAGATTACACAGACCTATAAAGATCATTTGGGTAATGAGTGGCAGGACATATACTCTATCCCATATTATCAAGCTCCAGAGTCCATGCTTAGAGCCACTATGCAATACTTTGCTTTAAAGAAATATTTTAATTGTGTAAACAATGGAAGGGTATTATATTTAGTACTCTCACCTGAAGGGGGAAATTCTTTCAGCCAATACACAATTGCTTTGTGTAACTTATTTTAAAATACCAACTTCTTTTTCCAGCAATATGGCAGACTAGATAATCTACAAATCTCGGGAACAAAACACTTAGACATGCTGGATAATACTAATAAATAATCTTTTAATTGCATATCTAGGCTGAAAAGAAATCTCCAGTGTGCAGAAAGGGAAAACAGAAGTTGGGTGTAAACTATGCTGGGGCTGTCACGAACAGGTGTTTTTTCTTTTTTTGAGATGGAGTCTCGCTCTGTCACCCACGCTGGAGTGCAGTGACATAATCTTGGCTCACTGCAACCTCCACCTCCTAGGTTCAAATGATTCTCCTGCCACAGCCTCTCTAGTAGCTGGGACTACAGGTGCACACTACCATGCCCAGCTAATTTTTATATTTTTAGTAGAGGCGGGGTTTCACCATGTTGGCCAGTATAGTCTCGATCTCTTGACCTCGTGATCTGCCCACCTTGGCCTCCCAAAGTGCAGGGATTACAGTGAGCCACCATACCCAGCCAAGGGCAGATTTCTTAGAAGCAAGCCACCGGAAGGGAGGGTGAATGGGGGGGAGGGGTGATGAAGAGAAGTTGCCTGATTGGTACAAACAAATAGATGGAAGGAATACTAATCCTCCTCAGTAGAGTAGGGTGACTATAGTTAAAGATAAGTATTATATATTTCAAAATACCTAGAAAAGAAAATTTGAAATATTCCCAACACATAGAAATGATAAATACTCAAAGTGATGGATACTCTAAACATTGACTTAATCATTACACATTCTGTGCATGTAACATGCATCCCATATCCCATATAGCCATAAATATGTACAAATACTATGTATCAATAAGAAAACAATGGCACTGGAAAAAAAGAGAGGGAAAAAATAACCAAGCAATTTGGGTTCATCACAAACAAGTGGGAAAATCTGCAGCCCTGGGCCTAAATAAGATGAGACACAGAACTAAGTCTTTCCCAGTGAAAGCCCAGAGTCTGGATAGCAACATTTCTCAATAAAAGGTAGACTAGAAGGAAAAAAACAAAATCCTCCCTTAAGCCCAGGATGAGAACAAATAAGTTTTTCTGCCTCTGCATGGGATCTGAATGAAGAAGTCTCACATAGGTATGAAGTTTGATTATACATTATCTACTGTTTATAGAACCTCAAAGATAGAACACTGTGATTTAAAAAAAAAATTAATCTAGGTAAAAATAAAACATCTGTCAAGGAACACATCTTTAACTTCAACTGAAGATGATTCACAGAATTAACACTTACCTGATGACCAGGTCACAATACAAAACTATAAGACACAAGAGTAATCAATTTATTAACAAGAGTTACCACGTCTCAATTACATCCCTTTAAAACTTCAAATACTTAGAACTATAGAGATTATAAACTTAAATGATTGAAAGTATCAAAGATATAAAAGGATTTGCTCTATCCAATATAATTATTTATTAAGCTAAAATAATTAAGACAATATGGATTGGCATGAAGATACACCAAGAGACCATTAGAATAGGAAAAAGAGCCCAGAAAACAGACCTACACAAATGTTATTTACAACAAGGTAATATTAAAGAGCACGGGAAAGGAAGGTCTTTTTCAATGAGATAACAATAAGCCAACTAGATAGCCACATGGAAAGAATAAAACAATCAAAATCCAAACTGCACTAAACTACAAATTACTTAAAGATGGATTAAAAAGATTAACAAACTTCTGACAAGTCTAGATAAGAACAATGAAGAAAGTGAAAGAAACAAATTAAACAAAATGATCAGAATAAAAAAGGGAACAGAATGATAGAGTACTGACTTATAACCATTAAAGAAAAACTAGTAAATGCTTTAAAATCTCACATATAAAAATCATCTGACATTGAAAAATTTAATAAAACCTGTGAAGTTCTAACTACCTTCAAAGAGCAAATAATCTCCAGTTTACTTAAACTATTCCAAAGAATGGGAAAGCAGGGAGTTACCTAATTAGTCTTATGATTCTAATTCCCAAGGGAGTGCAAGTAAAAGAATGTATAAAGGCAAATCACATGTATGTACAGACATGCAAAAACCTCAAACAAAACATTAGCAAACTAATTTTGCATCACAGCAAAAAAAGGTACAAGGATTTCATGGAAAATTCTGTATCGCAAATACAGGACATGTAATTAATAACAACAGAATAAAGGAGAAAAATATACTAATATCTCCTTAAAAATGGCGGGGTGGGGGAGGAATCGAATTTAAAAATCAGTAAAAAAAAGTTGAGTCTTACTTCACATCATAAAGAAAAATTCAAGTTAAATTTAAAGCACAATTATAAAATTTCTGAAAGAAACTTTATAAGAATATCCTTATATTTTCAAAATAGGAAAAAGTTTCTTAGGAAAAGATCTCAAAGTATGAACAATAAAGAAAACAAGTCAATAAATCTGACTATTATTAAAATGAAAACTTTCTGTGCAAATAAAGACACCAAAAAAAATGACTTCTATTTTTGACAGACAGTACAGGAGATCACATATTACAGAAAACTCCTGTCAAATGCAATAAAATTGCCAGGTCAATTATTTTCAAAAACTTTTTGTTTTAGTCTGTTACTGAGTAAGCATGGAAAAAAAAGGTAGAAACAAAGATTCAAAGCAAAGTGAAAGCAGGGAGCCTACCTAGTAAGAACTGCTAAGGTCAGTTTCTAATCCTTAAGTTTTCTACTTTCGATTTTGATCACACAATACATATGGGAATCAAAAGTGATACTGAGGTCTATTCAGGATGAATATATAATAAGAGACCCATAAGCTTTATATGAACTGTATTCACAGAGTAAAAGTAGGCAACAAAAAAATTATGGCACATACAATGGCAAAGAAAAACAAAACAGTAGGTTAAAAAATAAAATTAAAACTTGTCTGTCTGTTCAGAACTTACTATGATGTAGTCAGAAAAGCCAAGTGAAAAAATAAACTTCAAGTGGTTCTGGTATGATGGTGCCACCTGGTTACTTGCAGAACTAAATTAAAGTCCTCTCTGTAGGAATTCAAATTTCAACCAGGACTCAAATACTGGCAGAATATATATAAAAAACATGACCCAGATACATGCTGTCTTAAAGAAACTCAAAATATAATGATATAGGTAGATTGAAAGTAAATGATAAAAAAAGATTCACCACACAAACATTAATCAAAAGAAAGACATGCCTATAATATCAAATAAAATGATATCAATAAAAGATTTCATATAACCTATAATATCAATAAAAGATTTTAGAGCTAAAGAGTTTAACAGAGACAAAGAATTATTATACAATGACAAAAGGACTGATCCACCAATAAGACATAGCAATCCTAAATGTGTATGTGCCAAAACAATATTAAAAAACAATGTTGGAGAACTTGCACTTCTTGATTTCAAAAATTTCTACAACACTATAAAAAAATCAAGACAATGTGGAGCTTCCATAAGGACAGACATTGGAATAAAAAAGAACAGAGAGTCCAGAAATAAACTATTCCATTTATTGTTGATTTGTAACAAGAATGCCAAGACCACTCAAGTGGAAATGAATTACTGTAGGTGTCCCTAACCCCTAGGCCATGAACCAGTACTAGCCCACAGCCAGGAACCAGGCCATAAAGCAGGAGATGAGCATTGGGCGGGTGAGTGCTGAACGAACAAGCCTTACCGCCTAAGCTCCACCTCTTCAAATCAATGGTAGCGTCAGATTCTCATAGACAGATGACCCCTATTGTGAACTGTGCATGTGAGGGATCTAGGCTACACACTCCTTGTAAGAAACTAATGCCAGATCTCAGGTAGAACTGTTTCATTCCAAAACCACCCCCCCACTGCCACCTCCCCACAACCCCCTCCCCTGGTCCATGGAAAATTGTCTTTCTTGAAACTGGTCCCTGCTGCCAAAAAAACTGGGTACTGCTGAATTATTGCATTAGTCTGTTCTCAGATTGCTACAAAGAAATACCTGAGACTGTGTAATCTATAAAGAAAAGAAGTTTAATCGGCTCACAGTTCCAAAGGCTATACAGGAAGCATGATGCTGGTATCTGCTCAGCTTCTGGGGAGGCCTCAGGAAATGTACAATCATGGCAAAAGGCAAAGAGGGAGCAAGCTGTCTCATGTAGCAGGAGCAGATCCAGGAAAAAGAGGGGCGAGCCAGGCATGGTGGCTCATGCCTGTAATCCCAGCACTTTGGGAGGCCGAGGTGTAGGGGGGAATCACTTGAGGTCAGGAGTTCAAGATCAGCTTGGCCAACGTGGTAAAGCCTTATTTCTACTGAAAATACAAAAATTAGTCAGACATGGTGATGGGCGCCAGTAATCCCAACTACTCTGGGGGCTGAGGCAGGAGAATCACTTGAACCTGTGACGTCGAGGTTGCAGTGAGCCGAGACCACGCTACTGCACTCCAGCCTGGGCACAGAGTGAGACTCTATCTCAAAAAATAAATAAATAAATAGAGGGGGCGGAGGTGCTACACCAGCTATCTTGAGAGCTCACTATTGCAAGGGCAATTTTTTTTCAAGAAAAATGGTGCTAAGCCATTCATGAGAAACCACCCCTACGATCCAATCACCTCCCACCAGGCCCCACCTCCAACACTGGGGATTACAATTTAACATGAGATTTGGGTGGGTACACAGATTCAAACCATATCAATTATCTTTTCAATAATGGTGCTGAGACAAAAAGATATCCACATACAAAAGAACAAATTGGACCCCTACCTCATACCATACAGAAAATTAACCGCAAATTAAGTTTGGACATAAAATTAATAGCCAGAACTAAAAAAGTCTTAGAGAAAAATACAGGAATACACCTTTGTGACTCTGGCCCATGAAACATCATTATGCAGTACCCAACTGCAGTCTCAAAAATAGTGTTACCTACAATGGTTACAATGTAATCACTTAACACCTACTAAGATGGCTATTTATAAAACCTGGAAAATAACAGTGTTGGTGATATGTATAAATAGGTATGCTAGTACACTGCTGGTAGGAATTTTTTTTTTTTTTTTTTTTGAGACGGAGTTTCGCTCTTGTTACCCAGGCTGGAGTGCAATGGCGCGATCTCGGCTCACCGCAACCTCCACCTCCTGGGTTCAGGCAATTCTCCTGCCTCAGCCTCCTGAGTAGCTGGGACTACAGGCACGCACCACCACGCCCAGCTAATTTTTTGTATTTTTTTAGTAGAGACGGGGTTTCACCATGTTGACCAGGTTGGTCTTGATCTCTCGACCTCGTGATCCACCCGCCTCGGCCTCCCAAAGTGCTGGGATTACAGGCTTGAGCCAGCTGGTAGGAATTTAAAATGGTGCAGCCACCATGTAAAACAGTGGCAGTTTCTCAAAAATTAAACACTTCAGTGCGTATCTAGGAGGAGAATTTCTGGATCACATGATAATTGAGAACAAAAACTTGAACAGATACTTGTATGTCAATGTTTGCAACATTATTCACAATAAGGAAAAGACAGAAACAACCCAAGTGTCTGTCAGCAGATGAATGGAATGAAACATTACTCTGGAATGAAAAAAAAGAGAAAGTTCTGATATATTACATGCTACCTTGAAAACATTAAGCTAAGTGAAATAAGCCAAACACAAAAAGACATATATTGTATGATTCTAGTTACATGCACTATCTAGACTAGGCAAATTCATAGAGAAACAAAGATCAGAGGTTAACAGGAGCTGAGGGGAGAAAATAATGGAAACTACTGCCAAAAGACTAGAGTTTCTGATGGGCAAGATGAAAAAGTTGGAAATAACTAGACATGATAGGTTATACAACATTGTGAACTTACTATCACCGAATTGTATATATAAAAATGGCTGGAGCCGGGCGAGGTGGCTCAAGCCTGTAATCGCAGCACTTTGGGAGGCTGAGGCGGGTGGATCACGAGGTCGAGAGATCGAGACCATCCTGGTCAACATGGTGAAACCCCATCTCTATAAAAATACAAAAAATTAGCTGGGCATGGTGGCGCGTTCCTGTAATCCCAGCTACTCAGGAGGCTGAGGCAGGAGAATTGCCTGAACCCAGGAGGCGGAGGTTGTGGTGAGCCAAGATCGAGCTATTGCACTCCAGCCTGGGTAACGAGAGTGAAACTCCGTCTCAAAAAAAAAAAAAAAAAAAAAAGGCTAAAGTGGTAAATTTCGTTATATACATTTAACAACTTTTTAAAATTAATTCTGTAATATATAAAGAACACTGAACTATACACTTTTAATGGGTAAATCATACACTTTAATGTGAATCACATCTCACTAAGAGTTTAAAAAAAACACAATGTAAAACGCTGACAGTCCAAAAAGAAGAAATGGACAAATCCCTCATAGTAGGGAATTTTAGGATGAGAAACAAACATCATTGACAAAGTGAGATAAGAACTGGAAACCTAAATGGTCAACACATATATGGAAAAACAAAAACACCGAAAAATCACAATGAATAAAGGGTGGTGGATAGCAGACATTCTTAACTTGTTTCCAGTTTCAGGGGAAAGCTTGCAGTACAGTCATGTGCCATATTAACTGCTTTTCAGTCAATGATAAACTGCATATACTATGGTGGTCCTGAAAGATACAACGGAAATGAAAAATTCCTATCACCTAGCATTTACTGTGCTATACTTTTTTATTGTAGAGCCTTCTACTTATGTTAAAAAAAAAAAAAGTGAAAAGATGTTAGAAAAAGAAAGTGAAAAGATGTGAAAATTTACCAACAGAAGGCAAAACCACAATAAAATACTACAGCATAAGCAACAGATTGGCTAAAAATTTTAAACATAAGGTATTGTTGAGGATATGGGACAAATGCAGTCCCATAAACTGCTGGAGCATACATACCTATAGCCGCTTTGGAAAACTGTTTCACAGTATCTCCTAAAGCTGACCTAGCATTTCCACTCTTAGATATTTGTCCAACAGAAGTATATGCATATATTCACCAATATATGTATTATAAGATTGTTTAGAGCTACAGTATTTACAGTAGCCCCAAAGTGTAAAAATCCAAGGGTCCACATAATTGCATAAATTTTGATATATTCATGCAATGATATCTCATTATATACTGCTGTGCAGCAAATACACCAAAATGCTAAGAAATACATAAACATAAAACAAATAAATATTAATATTACTCATGGTTCTGTGGGTTGACTGGGCCCATATGGGGGTTCTCGCTTGTGGCTACAGTTAGACAGCGGATAGCAAAGTCATTAGAAACTTGATTGAATCTGATGTACTAGATGGCTCACTCATACGGCTGCAACTGATGCTGGCTGTTGGCTGGGAGGTCAGCTGGAGCTAATGGCCAGAGCACTGACATATGGCTTCTCCATATGGTGAGAACATCTCACAGGATGACAGCTAAAGTCTAAAACGGACTGTCCCTGAGACTGTGTGTTCTAAGGAGACCCAATTGGAAGCTGCAAGGCTTCCTGTGACTGGGAGTCACAAAGGGTAACTTTACTGTAGGGGTTAAAAGTAAGTCACAGAAGCCAGCCAAGATTCAAGGGGTGAGGGACTTGACAACGATGTGAATATCAAATGTATGGTATAGGAGGTCATCTATTGACACTAGCTATGATACATGGAATATTATACAGCAATGGAGAAAAAATACTTAGGTATTTATATAAATATATACCTAAATATATTTAGGTAAATATATATACCTAAAATACTTAGGTATTATATATATGAAATTGCTGATAATTACAACCTATAAAAACACAATCTCATAGAGTTTAACTCAGTAACATTCAAAACAAAAACAAAACTAGACTATGATGATAGACCTCAGAATGGTGACTACTTTTAGGCAAGAGAGAAATAATAACAGTAAGGAAGTACAACAAATGCATCTTAAGTACTGGTACTATTCTATTATCTTGATCCAGTGACAGTTGCACAGGAAATTTCACTTTATAAATTCTTGTCTTACATTTAAGATTTGTTCTTTACTGTATATATGCTATACTTCTATTAAGTTATTTCTGCCCCACACATACTGCCAAAATCCTCAATAAAATACTAGTTCACATTCATTCAGACTGGGAAGAAGTTTTTGTTTGGCCAAAGAAAATTAGCAAGTAAACAGCTCAATGGGGATTCTCATGTAATGCTGATACACATAAAACTTGCAAATTTTACTTTGTATTTTAAATACTACTTCAAAATTAGTACTTGAAACATTCTACTTTTCCTCTTTGCCTTCCTTTAAATAGATTTTCCCCCCTACAGGGTGATAAAAGATTTATGAATCAGTTTGTTGATGCAGTCATGCCTATTTACCCACTGTGTGATTAATATCTTCAGCGACCTTCATCAAGGATTCTCACAATGCACACTACCAACTTAGGAAGCAAGTATGTATAGGGGTACAGCTACAGACAAAACAAAATCACTTGACTCAGTTTTCTGAAAAAGAAACTCCTAGTTGGATGAAAACTGCAGCTAAAAAACTATTTTATTTTATTTTTAGAGGGCCCTCTTTTTTGCGGAGTGGGGGTGGAGTTTTGATCTTGTTGCCCAGGCTGCAGTGCAATTGCGCAATCTTGGCTCACTGAAACCTTTGCCTCCCAGATTCAAGTGATTCTCCTGCTTCAGCCTCCCAAGTAGCTGAGATTACAGGCATGTGCCACCACACCTGGCTAACATTGTATTTTTAGTACAGATGGGGTATCTCCATGTTGGTCAGGCTGGTCTCGAATTCCTGACCTCAGATGATCCACCCACCTCAGCCTCCCAAAGTGCTGGGATTAAAGGCGTGAGCCACCATGCCTGGCCTAGAAACAGGGTCTTACTCTGTTGTCCAGGATGGAGTACAGGGATGCCATCACAGCTCAGTGTCACCTCAAACTCTTGGCCCAAGCACTCCTTTTGCCTCAGCCTCCCAAGCAGTTAGGACTACAGGTGCATGCCACCATGCCTGGCTAATTTTATTTTTTATTTTTGTACAGAAGGCATCTTGCTATGTTGCCCTAACTAGTCTTGAACTCCTGGCCTCAAGCAATCCTTCTGTCTCTCCCTCCCAAAGCACTGGGATTATAGGCGTGAGCCACCACACTCAGTAAAGATTATTTTAAAAATTAATTTACTCATCAAAAATATTTTATTGAATATTAACCTTAGAGCAGTTTTCCAACAGACCTTGACACTGTTAATATTTAGGATCATCCTCTATTGTGGGGGGTAGGGGAGGGATTGTACTGCATATTGTAAAGTTTAGCAGCATCCTTGGCTTCTACCCACTAGATGCCAGTAGCACCCACCATGCAACTATGATAACCAAAATGCCTACACACATTGCCAAATGTTCCTTGGGGATTGGGTTGGGGAAGTGCAAACTCTGCCCCATTTAAGACTCATTGCTTTAGACTTTACAGTTCCTTTAGAGTTTATAGTTCCTGATAAGGGCTAAAAATCTCTTGCTAAAGGCTACCCTTGTACAGATTATTTTCTCATTAGAAAAACACTAAACAGAAAACCCTACTCCATGAGTTAGGAGAAAAATAGGTATAGCGAAGCTAGGGTTTAACATGAATTTTGATTTCTGTCCTACTTGATATATGCAATAAACAAACAGGAAAATGTGTTCTATAAATATATGGCTAATTATAGAATGTTAATGAGGCCAAGGCAGTCTCCATCTCTCCCAACTGTGTTTCTCTGTAAGGCCAGAGAATATGTGCATCAGAATTATCTTGTGTACGCATTTAAAATATAAACACCTGGGTCCCAACACAGACCTATAAAATTGAGGTGGAAAAGCAGCAATCTGAATGTCTAATAAGCCTTCCTAAAAAACTTACTATTACATTCTTATGTTCAACAAAAGAAAAACACCACCACAGACTATTTATCTTTGGTCTTTCATGGTCATAACTTTTAATTTGAAGGGTCAAAGTGCTTGGATTGCCAGGGCGTGGTGGTTCACACCTGTAATCCCTAAACTTTGGGAGGTCAAGGTGGGCTGAGTTCAGGAGTTTGAGACCAACCTGGCCAACATAATGAAAGCCCATCTCTACTAAAAATACAAAAATTAGCTAGGTGTGGTGGTAGGCACCTACAATTCCAGCTACTTGGGAGGCTAAGGCAGGATAATCACTTGAACCTGGGACACAGAGTTTGCAGTTCACTCCAGCCTGGGCTACAGAGTGAGACTCCATCTCAAAAAAAAAAAAAAAAAAAAAAAAAAAAAGGCTTGGATTCTAGTCTTGGCTCTACTACTTAGCATGTGGCTATGGGCAAGCCACAAAATCCATGGATTTGATTTATCTATCTGTAAAAAAGAGATAACTGCCCCACCACATTGTTACTGACAAGAATAACTAAAACAAATGTGAAAAGTGAAAACTCTGTGGAAATAATAAACACACATCATTACTTGATAGATATTAATACATATTACAGTATAATTGTGTCAGTATTAATTTAGATACCTATAAAAAGCTATTTCTACAGAAACATATTCTAAATATTATTCAAAACTATTAAAAATAAATAATATCTTGGGTTAAGCAAGTTGATAGATGGACAACATATAGACAAACAAAATAATTTCCATAAGGTGGGAAGCTGAGAGAAGTTATTCAAGCACCAGTTTACAGAAAGATTCTATGCAAGTACCAAAGAAAAACTTGCTTTGTTTTAATATGGCTTAAAAATGTTTAGATTCTGCTGGGTGCAGTGACTCACGCCTGTAATCCCAGCACTTTGGGAGGCCAGGGCAGGCAGATCACTTGAGGTCAGGAAATCAAGATCAGCCTGGCCAATATGGAAAACCCCATCTCTACTAAATAAAAACACAAAAATTAGCTGGGCATGATGGTGAGAACCTGTAATCCCAGCTACTCGGGAGGCTGAGGCAAGAGAACCGTTTGAACTTGGAAGGCAGAGGTTGCAGTGAGCCAAGATCGCACTATTGCACTCCAGCCTGGGCAGCAGAGTGAGACTCTGTCTCAATTTAAAAAAAAAAAAAAAAAAAAAAAAAAGTTAAATATTCAACTCCTTACAATAATGATAAAAGAGTCATAGTCCCAAGGGGGTATCTAACAATAGGGCTCCAAAATACAAAAGATAAAACTGATATAACTGAAAGAAATAGATAAATGCACAATTATACTCAACTTCAATGTAAAAACACAAATCCCAGCTACTTAGGAGCCCGAGGTAGGAGGGCGGCTTAAGCCCAGGAGTTGGAGACCAACCTGAGCAACATAGTGAGAGCGTGTCTCAATTTTTTTCAAATATAAAAAATAAAAACACTACTAACCAACTTAACCTAAGTTAATATCTAAAGGCTTAGATATTTCTAGGCCTTTCCACTAAAAAAAGGAGTAAAATAGACATCTTTAAATGCACATGGACTATTCACCATGACATGCCATATTCTGGCCCTTAAAACAAACCTTATCAAATTTAAAAGAAGTGAAATCACATAAAGTATGTTCTCTAGCCATAACAGCATTGTAATAGAAATCATTAAGAGAAAGATATATTAAAAATACATTAAAAATCCTCAACTATTTGAAAACTAAACAACATACATATAAATAATGCATACGGAAAACAGAAGTCCATAGAAAATTTTAAAAATACTCTGAACTAAATGAATATGAAAAGACAAGCTATCAAAAAGATGTATTTATATACCATGTTGACTTTCCACACGGTCTCCACATGGAGGCCTTAGGGGAGCCAGACTTCTTACAGGGCAGCTAAATGCTCTTCCAGAGTGAGTTTACCATGCTGAAGGGTCTTTTCTAAGCCAGCGAGGGAAGTCATGCAACTTCTCTTCCAACAGATTCTGTTGGAAAAAATGGCACTCACATAGGCTCACCAAGGTTCGAGTATAGGGAGTACACTCTCTTTTTCAGTAAGAAATATTTCAAAGATTGGCCAGGCACGGTGGCTCACCCCTGTCATCTCAGCACTTTGGGAGGCCAAGGTGGGCGATCACCTGAGGTCAAGAGTTTGAGACCAGCATGATCAACATGGAGAAACTCCGTCTCTACTAAAAATCCAAAATTAGCCAGGCGTGATGGCACATGCCTGTAATCCCAGCTACTTGGGAAGCTGAGGCAGGAGAATCGCTTGAACCCAGGAGGTGGAGGTTGCAGTGAGCCAAGATTGTGGCACTGCACTCCAGCCTGCGCAGTCAGAGCAAAACTCTGTCTCAAAAAAAAAAAAGAAAAAAAGAGAAAGAAATATTTCAAAGCTGTTCAAACTACCATTTAAATCTTTAGCAGATACAGAATTTGAGCTGAGAAAGATTTCCAGACTAGACAAAACAGATAAGACAATCTTCAGCAACCAGGAAAGAATTGAAAGTGAAAAGACATAAAAGACAATAGTAAATCCTCAAGGAATACTAATATGTAAGAAACAGATGAAGTATATCCAGAATGTGATCACAGAGAAGAGAGCTTTCCTTGAAATAAGGAGAGGTAACAGTTTTTAAAGCTCCTAGAGGTTCAAACAAAATGAGCCTTGATAAACTGATGAATTTCTTAACTAGATGATAATCACTGCAGAAGCAGTTACAGTAAAAGAATAAAGGCTGAGATAAGATTGCAATATTTAGGTACTTGATTACAAAGGTGACTCTTGTTATAGTTCCTAAAGAGCATGTAAAATAGAAATACCGAAGAGGCAAATTTCAAAAAGAAAAACTTGATTTTAATTAAAATACAAGAACGTGATTAAAATTTCATGGCAAACCAACATCCACTGTTGTTATTATTCTAAAGAAAGAAGAATTAATAACTTACTATTCAAAAATGCTTAAACCCACAGTTAAATGTGATGGACTAAAAATGGACTAAATGTGGACTAAAAATGTGTTTACCTTTATTCATTCCTAAAAGCCCATTAATTTGAAGGAGAAAAAAGAGGAATGTATTAAAAACATAAAAACCACAAGAACAACAAAAAGAGAGAAGATATCAGCTAAAGAGATACTAAAACACTTCGGAAGATAAAAAGCATGTGGAAGAGACAGCAGAGCTAAACACCAAATACCTGCAGAGAGGGATACCAACAGGAAGCAAGTCAAACACACAGAAAGGCTCAAATGTTTATTGGAGGATAAGTGTGAGAAACAGCAAGACAAGGCATGAGGCTAAAAATTGAAAATCTATGTAGGGAACAGTTATGTCCCTCAGTTCTCAATTCCACACCTCCCCTGAAATATTCTAAGATAAACTTCAAATCTAGGGACACCAGGCATAGTGGAGAGCCAAAGAGTGTCATTTTGCAAGCTGGTGGATTTCATGAACAATCTGCATGAAACTTCAGCAAAAAGAAATGTGAAAAGGAAAAAATTTTTTAAATGTCTACAAACAATACGTCATACATAAGCAATCAGGAATTGGAATAGTATCAGACTCCTAATCAGCAATATTAATAGAAGGCAATATTTTCAAAACTCTGAGAGATTATTTCCAATCTAAAATTCTCTACCCAAACTATCAATTAAGTCTAGGGTAAAACTTACGACCTTTTAAAAAATGAAGGATATAAAGAACTAGCACACTTCCCACACAAGATATTCTTGATGAAGAAAAATGAAAGTCATCTCACAGTGATTCAAAGTAAGTGATGTCAAAAAATACATATAGTGAATCCAAAGTTGTAAATTAACCTAATGCTAAAATTAAGTACCTATTCAATGTATCAAGTGCCTATCAACATCCGGATTTTACGTGAAAAAAATTAAATAATTGCAAAAGAAAGCCTAAACTATAAGCTCTGAAGTTTATCATAAACAAATCAAATGAATCATCAAAGGGAAACAGCTGCACATTCAAAAAAATGTGTAATAATACTATTACTAATTCCTCACCTACTACAGCTGTCACTTTTCTTTGTAGAAACCAAACAGTTGATTATACATTAAAAATTACAGAGGCTGGGTGCGATGGCTCATGCCTGTAATCCCAGCACTTAGGGAGGGCGAGGCGGACACATCACAAGGTCAAGAGATCGGGACCAGCCTGGCAAACATGGTGAAACCCCATCTCTACTAAAAATACAAAAATTAGTGGCAGTGGTGGTGTGCGCCTATAGTCCCAGTTACTTGGGAGGCTGAGGCTGGAGAATCACTTGAACCTGGAAGGAGGAAGTACAGTTGGCCAAGACTGAACCACTGCATTCCAGCCTGGCAACAGAGTGAGACTCCATCTCAAAAAAAATAAAAATAAAAATAAAATAAAATAAAATAAATAAATATATATATATATATATATATATATATATATATACACACACACACACATATATATGTATAGAATTCAAAAGGTAAATGGAAAAATAGAGTAATAAAATATCACTAGGAATAATATTTAAGAGGAAGACCTACTACTATACTGAATTACCAAGAGGATAAGAGTTTCAGGATATTTTCAAAAGTAAGTAATATTGCTACTTGTGTGCATACAAGTATGTGTGTATACATATACATATGCAAGTCCAGCTTTACATACACACACACACCTATCTGCGTATATGTAAAGCTGTGTATTTATACGTAAAGCATACATACATATATATATGTGTGTGTGTGTGTGTGTGTATATATATATATATATGCAAGTCCAACTTTGTTTTATTATAAACATTTGGAAGCATAATTATTAAGTCTAATTATTGAAAAGAATGTTAAATAATAAGGGCAAAAACTCAAATAAATGGATACTACCTTTAATATGAAACCAAATTCCTGATATACAGATATTGAACTATCAAATTTCAGTAAGGAATAAGCATTATGAATGGTGTGTTCAAAGATAAGACACAATTTCCTCTCTAGAGTATTATGATCAGCAGAGCACATCCATCAACATCAACACCAACATCAGTGTCTGGGAAAAGAGCCAGACTGGGCAGCAGAGCTTCCTTGGGGGATTCTTGAATCCACATGGGAATCAGGACAATTACCCAGGGGAGGCAGACAGGCAGTGAGGCAGCAGAGAATGAGTCATGTAGCTTCCTTATGTGATAACTGTATCTCTTTCTATGCTCAACAACCCCATTACAATGAATACTGAAAGCTCCTTTTTGCAAGTACCAGCAGGAAAACAAAGCTACGTCATATATCCTTTCCCAAAGAACAAACCACATCTACCTCAGATGGGCATACTATTAAGTAAACTTCATGAGACACACACACAGCACTATGATGGCAAAAATATTTAAATGAGTATTCCCTTCAAGAATATGAAATAAGTCATAAGTCAGCACTTTAAGAGCTAAGCAGACCAGGCACAGTGGCCTGTAATTCCAGCAGTTTGGGAGGTCGAGGTGGGAGGATCACCTGATCAGGTTTAAGACCAATCTGAACAACATAGTGAAATGTCATCTCTAAAAAAATTTCTTTAATTAGCTGGTCATGGTGGCACATGCCCATATTCCCAGCTACTTGAGAAGCTGAGTTGAGAGGATTCCCTTGAGCTCAGGAGTTCAAGGCTGCATTAGCTATGTTAGCACTATCACATTTCCTCCTACAAGATAGAGCAAGACATTGTCTCTAAACAAAACACACTGTGAATATAGTAGAGAAAAAAAGAGTATAGGCTAAGATATTTTTAAGATGCTAGATATATAAACCACAAACACAAAAATGTTAATTAATTATTAATAATTTATCAGCCAAGGAAAGAAGCTTCTCTGACAACAGCTGTACCCAGATCAATTAGTGTGCATCTCAAATGTGGCAGATGAAATATTCTAAAATATCAAATCCATTAGCCCAGCTGTTTGGGGTTCCATCTTTGGAAAGCAAGGACCATTTTGATTTTATAAGAGGCATATATTTACTATTATTAACTGAGATCTAAGTCCTATTTAGCTCAACTATCTGGGTCAAGTAAACAATGAATCAGGAAATACAGCAAGTAACATGTTAAATGTTTCAAATCGAAATTCACTGATTATACACTAAGATACATTTTCATATTTTTAAATAATCAGGATCTGGGGTTCTGATCATATAGAGTAGCTGGTACTGGAATACTGTTATAAGCATCTATAAAAACCAGACCAAACACAGACCAAATAAATCATGTATATAACATTTACAAGCAACAGACACCAACCAACACAGAGCTATGATCCTTAGGAGAAAAGGATAGATGAATCAAGTCCCACACTGGTTTTTTCCTTGGGGACACTTGCCAAGCCATGCTGTGGAGAAACAAAGCCCAAGCAGAGAGTGGCAGTCTTGCTAGGATGAGAAAACTAAAATTAATGTTTGGGGTTGCTAAGGTTCCTGGGTTTTGGGGGTAGGTTATTAGAATGGAAAAAGTCAAAGAAACAATGCTATAAAAATACACAAAAAATTCCCCTATGATCTTCATTTGCTTTGCTGGAGGTGCATACACAGGTTTAGAATCCCTAAGAGAAAATGGCTGTTAACTAAACAGAGATTGCAGAGGTTGTGCAATTCTGAGATGTGGTCCAGGCTCAGAGGAGAGATAATCTTGATGAAACCTTAGTCACGTAGTTTAGACTACCTAAACAAACTGTCTTAGGACTAAGTACAAAGGTGAAACAGACTTACCTTAAAAGCCCTAAAACTAACCTCCATAAGATCAAAGTGATCTGCTGGCTATTTAACCACCTGTCATAATATAATTCACTATTATTTAGAGGGACATAATAATCCAGAGCTCCAACAAATAGGGGATCAAATCTTTCCTATAAAGGGCCAGAAAGTAAATATTTTTAGGCTTGAGGAGACAAAGTCTCTGTTGTACATGCCCTTTAAAAAACAAATAGAGGCTGGGTATGGTGGCTCATTCAATTTCAGCACTCTGGGAGAGTGAGGTGGGAGGACTGCTTGAGGCCAGGAGTTCAAGACCAGCCTGGGTAACACAGCAAAAACAATAAAATTTAAAAATGTAAAAAACCATTCTTAGCTATCAGCCATGCAATAATAGCCAGCAGGCTGAATTTCGCCCATGGTCATAGTATGCTGTCCATTACTCTACATTTCAGTCACAATGTTCAATGCACAATAAAAAATTAGCAAACGTGTAAAGCTGGGGAAACTGACTGATAATCAAGAGACAAAGCAGTCAGTAAAAACAGACTTAGGGGTGATGTAAATACTTGTGTAGACAAGGAGGCCCTCTCTTGCCACTCCTATTCAACATAGCATTGGAAGTTCAGGCCAGGGCAATCAGGCAAGAGAAAGAAAAAAAATGGTATCCAAATAGGAAGAAAGGAAGTCAAACTATCCCTGTTTGCTGATGACATGATCCTGTATGTAGAAAACCCCATAGTCTCAGCCCAAAAGCTTCTTAAGCTGAAATCAACTTCAGCAAAGTCTAACGAAACAAAATCAATGTGTAAAAATCAATAGCATTCCTATGCACCAACCAGAGTCAAGCCAAGAGCCAAATCAGGAATGAACTCCCATTCACAACTGCCACAAAAAATAAAATAAAATGTCTAGGAACACAATTAGGGAAGTTAAAGATCTCTGCAAGGATAACTATAAACAACTGCTCAACGACATCAGAGAGAACACTAAAAAATCGAAAAACATTCCATGCTCATGGATAGGAAGAATCAATATTGTTAAAATGGTCATACTGCCCAAAGCAATTTACAGATTCAATGCTATTCCTATTAAACTACCATTTTTCAAAGAACAAAAGGAAACTATTTTAAAATTCATACGGAATCAAAAAAGAGCCCAAATAGCCAAGGCAATCCTAGGCAAAAAAGAACAAAGCTGGAGGCATCATACTATCTGACTTCAAGCTATACTATAGGACTATAGTAACCAAAAACAGTATGGTACTAGTACAAAAACAGACACATAAACCAATGGGACAGAATACAGAGCCCAGAAATAATGTCACACTCCTGCAACTATTGAGAAGATCAACCCCAAAACACATAATTGTCAGATTCACCACAAGGTTGAAACGAAGGAAAAAGTATTAAGTGCAGCCAGAAAGAAAGGTCGGGCATATGTATCCCAGATCTTAAACTGTGTGTCTGTAGACAGACAGACAGACAGACAGACACACACACACACACACACACCCCCAATGCAACAGGGAAAGGATTCTCTATTCAGTACTAACTGGCTAGATGTATGCATAAGATTGAAACTGGACCCCTTCCTTAAGCCATATACAAAATTTAACTCAACATGAATTAAAGACTTAAATGTAATAGCCAGAAGCATAAAAACCCTGGAAGACAACCTAGGCAATACCATTCATGACACAGGGATGGGCAAAGATTTCATGACATGACAAAGACACTAAAAGCAATTGCAACAAAAGCAAAATTAACAAATGGGATCTAATTAAACTAAAGAGCTTCTGCATGGCAAAGAAACTATCAACAGAGTAAACAGATAACCTAAAGAATGGGAGAAAATTTTGCAAACTATACATCTGACAAAGGTCTAATATTCAGCATCTATAAGGAACAATCGTGTGAAAAAAAGTTCAACATCACTGATCAGTAGAGAAATGCAAATCAAAACCACAATGAGATACCATCTAACACCAGTCAGAATGACTACTATTAAAAAGTAAAAAAATAACAGATGCTGGCAAGGTTGTGGAGAAAAAAGAATGCTTTCAAAATGCTACTGGGAGTGTAAATTAGTTCAGCCATCAGGGAAGATAGCATGGTGATTCCTCAAAGACCTAAAGACAGAAATACCATTCAAGCCAGCAATCCCATTACTGGGCACATACCCAGAGGAATATGAATCATTCTACTGTAAAGACACATGCACACGTATGTTCGCTGCAGCACTGTTCACTACAGCAAAGACACGGAACCAACCTAAATGCCCATCAATGAGAGACTGGATAAAGAAAATGTGGTATATGTATACCACAGAATACTATGCAGCCATAAAAAAGAATGAGATTATGTCCTTTGCAGGGACATGGATGGAACTGGAGGCCATTACTCTTAGCAAACTAACACAGGAACAGAAAACCAAATACTGCCATGTTCTCACTTGTAAGTGGGAGTTAAATGATGAGAACACATGGACACAGAGGGACACAAGACATACTGGGGCCTTTCAGAGAGTGGAGGATGGGAGGAGGGAGAGAATAGGGAAAAAATAACTAATGGGTAGCAGGCTTAATACCTGAGTAATAAAATAATCTGTAGAACAAACCCCATGACACAGGTTTACCTAGGTAACAAACCTGTACTTGTACCTCTGAACTTAAAATTAAACTTTTTAAAAAAGGAAAAATAAATACTTGTGCTAGCAGACAAAGGCTTCAAAATGACTAACATATTAAAAGCAATGGAAGAAAAATAGAGAAAATGAATTATGAAGTATTAAAACAAAAAAATTAGAATATAAAAATGATCATCTGAACATTTAGAGCTTCAAAATACAATATATGAAATATAGGAATTCATTAATAGGTTTAATAGCAGATAAGGCACAGCCAAAAAACAGAATTAGCAAACTTACAGACAGAAAAATTGCTATACTAACTGAAACAGAAAGAAATTCTCAACAATAAAACAGTACACATTAGATGGAATGCAAATGGTCTAACGTATATACAACTGGATACCAGAGGACAGAAAAGAAAATCAGAAGCAGTATCTGAATCAATAAAGGATGAGAAGTTTTCAAAATTTTAAGATATCAACCTACAGATTTAAGAAGCTCCGTAAACATCAAGCAGAAAAAACAGAAACACAAAAACCACATCTAGGTATACTATAAACTACTAAAAATCAAAGAGAGAGAGAATCTTTACAACAGTCAGAGAATAAAGAACATATCTTGTCTTTCAGAAGAACATTAGTAAGAATCAAAAATGACTTCTTAGAAGAAACTATGAAAGCCTACTAAGTACTGGAGAAAAAAAAAAACCATCAGTATATAATTCTATATAAAGCAAAAACTATCCTCCAAAATGTGAGGAGTAACTAATGACATTCTCAGACAAACTAAAAGCTGGGAGAATCTATCAGTAATAGATCCTATTTCAAGAAAGAATAAGATGTTCCTTAGGATGAAGGAAACTGATTCTAGATGGAAATATGTATATGCAAGAAATGAATAGCTTTAGAAAGAGTAGCTATACGGGTACATATAAAAGACTGTTTAATAATAACAATGCTCTGCAGGGTTTATAACATATAAGGGTGAAAACAGTAAGACATGAAAATAATAGCAAAAACAGGAGGCAAGTAAATGGATTTAAACTGTTTTTAAGGGTTTCCCATTTTGGAGGGACATCATGGAAGAGCTAATTAAAGACACACGTTTGAAGGTCACATTGTGTTAATTTCTGAAGTAATCACTAAATGTTATTAAAAGTTGAAAAAAGTAAATAAAGTTGATAAAATGGAATATACACAGTAATGAGCTGTATTATGACATTTTGGTCAATGATGGACTGCATATACAATGACGGTCCCACAGATCAGGGGTCCCGACCCCCAGGTCATGGAACAGTACCAGTCCATGGCCTTTTATGAACTGGTCCACACAGCAGGAGGTGAACAGTGGGCGAGCGAGTGACCAAAGCTCTATCTGTATTTCAAGGCGCTCCCCATCACTCACGTCATTGCCTGAGCTCCACTTCTTGTCAGATCAGCAGCAGCATTAGACTGTCACAGAAACCCAAAGCCTACTGTGAACCACGCATGTGAGAGCTGCGCACTCCTTATGAGAATCTAATGTCTGATGATCTGAGGTAGTGGTGAGGTGGTGGCACTGAGGCAGTAATGGTAGCACTGGGGAGTGGCTACAAATACAGATGAACATTAGGAGAGGTTTGACTGCACAGAGCCCATAATGAATCGATTGCATTCAGATTCATATCAAAACCCTATCATAGTGAGTGGCAAGTGACAAGCTTTATATTGGCAAGTGAGTTGAGATACTCCAATTGTACAGTTGCATCTGGTGGCAGGCTTTAAGTCAGAATCACTTATTTTAGTCCACACATGGCCCACCCATTTTTTTATTTACCATTTCTGTCCATGCCTCTTTTGCCTCTTCCCTGCACTGTGCACTTGTCTCAGTCACAGTTTTGGTAAGCCTACAAGTTAACCCTAGCCAAAATGAGTAAAAACCAAATATCACTGGAGAGCTTCTTTGAAAAGGGGGAAAGACCCAATGTTGAGACAGCAGAAGACTCTAAGACTGCCAACAAAAAGAAAGCTGCACCTAAAATACCAAGAGTCCTACTTAAATTGCAGGTTCATTGCAACAGGTGACTCACATTCTCCAAGTCTGCTTTGTATGATATATGGCAAACCAACTAGCCAATGAAGCTATGAAAGCTTCAAAACTTCTTCACCACATGGAAACCAAGCACCCTGCATTAAAAGATAAGCCTCTGGAGTTATCCAAAAGAAAAAAAAATGTGAACACAAAGAACAGAAGCAATTATTGAAGGCCACCACTTAAAACGTATTTGCATTGAGAGCAAGCAACATTCTTAGAGGCTAGCCACACTGCAAAAACTAAGAGTGTCCTTTAAAGAGTTGATCCTGCCTGCTGCTAACCACATTTGTCATTAACTTTTAGAAGAGACTGTAGTTCAAAAGGTGGCACATGTTCCTCTTTCAGCTAACACCATAACTAGATGAATCGACGAAATCTCAGAAGATACTGAGGCACAACATTACAGAGAATTAATGAGTCAATATGGTATCCAATCCAGGTTGACAAGTCTACCAAAGTTTGTAACAAGGCAACAATGCTTGTTTTTGTGTGATAGAGTTTTCAGAAGGATGTGCATGAGGATATGTTATGTGCACTTTTCTTGCCAACCAACACCACAGCTGCACAGCTATTCAAGTCTCTGAATGGTCATTTTGTGTCAGTATATGCATGGATGGAGCAGGTGCCATGACTGGACAGCTTTCTGGTTTGACTACTTGGATCAAAGAGGTCACTTCTGAATGTGACACAGTGTCATCCATAAAGAAATGCTGGCTAGCCAAAAAGTCTCACCTGAACTTAATGTTTTGCAGGACGTGATTAAAATTAACCACCACATTAAACTGCATTCCCTTAACTCTATGGCAACTTCTGAGATTGATCTCGCTTTCAAAAGATTTTGAGCTTTACTTCTCAACCATAAAAGACTTCTGAACTGGGAAGAAATGGATATGGGACCAATTTGTGAATAAACCAGGTGAATCAACTTTGTTCATGCTAGAAGAGAATCAACTGCTAGACATTGCAAGTGACTGTGGCCTTATAAAAGTATGTTTGAGACAACTTCATGTCTCCATAAATTCCAGATTAAAGTCACGGGGAAATATCCTGAGATGGCCACAAAAGCAATGAAAACTCTGCTTCCATTTCCAACATCCTATCTTTATGAAGTAGGATTTTCTGCAGTGACAGCAACCGAAAGGAGATTACGGAGTAAACGGGACATAAGCAATATATTTCGGGTGTCACTGTCTCCCATCACTCCCAGATGGGACCACATAGTTGCAGGAAAACAAGCTCAGGGCTCCCACTGAGTCTATATTATGGTGAGTTGTATAAATATTTCATTTTACATTACAATATAGTAATAACAGAAAATAAATATGCAATAAATATAATGTGCTTGAATCATCCTGAAACCATCCCCACAACCCCAAGTCCGAAGAAAAACTGTCTTCCATGAAATTGGTCCCTGGTGTCAAAACGGTTGGGGACTGCTGCCATAGATTATAGATTTTTCATTTTTTTAATTTATTTTTCAGAGACAAGGTCTTGTTATGCTGTCCATGCTGAACTCAAACTCCTGGGTTCAAGCAATCCTTCCAGCCCAGCCTCCTGAGTAACTGGGACTATAGGTGCCTACCACTGTGCCTGGCTAAGATTTTAATACTGTATTTTTAGCATACCTTTTCTATGTTTACATATATTTAGATATACAAATACCATTATGTTATAATAGCCAGTTCACTAACACGCTGTTCAGGTTTGTAGCCTAGAAGCAACAGGCCATATCATATATCCTAGGTGTGTAATGGGCTATACCATCTACATGTGAGTACACTCTATGATGCTCAAACAATGATGAAATCAACTAATGACACATTTATCAGAATGTATTCCTGTTGTTAAGTGATGCCTGATTATACTTAGAGGGGCACAAGGGAATCCTTTTTGTTGAGAGAAATATTCAATGCCTTAATCTGGTGGTACTCCACAGGTGTATACATAAAAGAATTCACTGAGTTATATAATGAAGATCTGTGTACTGCACTGTTTTGTGCATTATACATATTACACAAAAGAATAAAATCTACATGTAATTTCCAGAGAAGGAAAACTAAACTGAAAATTTTTCCAAATAGAATCCAACACATCTCTCAGAATTTAATGGCTGACAACTATTTTTGAATTATACCCCATAATGTATATTAGGTATTCAATAATTATTAAATAATGTACATGAATAACTACAATTTTCTGTAGGATAAAAAATATCTAATTCTCATAAAAGTAACACTTGACAATAGTTTTCTCTTTACTTTTTACAAATAACTGGATTTTAAAATTTCTGTGTATATATATTTTTAATCAATACAGCCAGGAAAAAACTGGGTTTTCCAAGAAGTATATGTACACCAATACATGGATGAAAACATTATATATGCATATCAAACAATTAGTAGATTGCTATTTTGTGGGATTTCAAAAATAACATGCTTCCAAGAGAACATTTCTGGAACAGGAGAATGAACAATTGGATTACAAGCAATAGAGGAAAGTCAACCTTTTTAAATGTATACTGCTAGTCAGATACATAAACAGGCACTTCACCAACATTCTTGTCTAATGCTAAGCATCCTAATGTCAGGTAGATATTCTTCTTTTTTTTTTTAAAGAAAGAGAAAGAGAAAGGGGGAGAGAGAACAGGAGTATTGCTCTATTGCCAAGGCTGGAATGCAATCTAAAAATCAGTATTAAAAATCTTTTTTATGTCAATAATTGTGATTAACAGCAGAGACAGGAAGGAATAAGGGAAGAAAATAACAAACAAACAGCCAACCAATATTTCATTTAAGTCTGTGAAATGCTATGCAAATGCTGAAGAGTGATTTATTTCCAATTACGTGGTCACTTTCAAAATAGGTGTAATATGATACTGAGAAAAATGTATGTTCTGTGCACCTGGGATGAAGAATTATAGCTATAAATATTCACTGAGTTTACCTGTTCCAGGTCTGAGTTCAAATCATAGATGTCCCTGTTAATTTTCTATCTTGTTGATCCGTCGAATATTAACAATGTGGTGTCAAAGTCTCCCAGTATTATTGTGCGGGAGTCCAAGTCTCTTTAAGTCATTAAGAACTTGTCTTATGTATCTGGGTGTTCCTATATTGGGTGCATATATACTTATGATCATTGACTCCTGTTGTTGCATTGATCCTGTTACCATTATGCAATGTCCTTTGTTTCTTTTAGTCTTTGTTACTATTAAAGTCTATTTTGTCAGAGACGAAAGTTACAACTCCTGGGTTTTTTTTTTGTTTTTTTTTGTTTGTTTGTTTTTTGCTCTCCATTTGATTAGTAAGTCTTCCACTAACCCTTTGTTTTGAGTCTTTGTGTGTTCTTGCTTATGAGATGGATCTGGATACAGCGAACCAATGGGTTTTGACTTTTTATTCAATTTGTCTGTCTGTGTCTTTGATTGGGGCATTTAATCCATTTAAATTTAGGATTAATATTGATATTTCTGAGTTTAATATTGTCATTTAATGCTAGCTGGCTATTTTGCCCACTAGTTGATATAGATTCTTCATACGGAGATAATCTTTTACATTTTGGTAAGTTTTTGGGATGACCGATACTGGTTGTTCCTTTCTGTGTATAGTGCTTCTTTCAGAAGCTCTTGTAAAGCAGGCCTGGTGGTGATGAAATCTCTGAGTGCTTGCTTGTTCATGAAAACTTATATTTTTCCTTCATTTATGAAGCTTAATTTGGCTGGATATGAAATTCTGGGTTGAAAATTCTTTTCTTTGAGGGTATTGAATATTGATCCCCACTCTCTTCTAGTTTGTAGGGTTTCAGCTGAGAGATCTGCTGTAAGTCTGATAGGCTTCCCTTTATGGGTAACCTGACCTTTCTCTCCAGCTGCCCTTAGAATTTTCTCCTTTATTTCAACCCTGGTGAATCTAATGATATGTGTCCTGGGTTGCTCTACTTGAGGAATACCTTTGTGGTATTCTCTGTATTACCTGAAGTTGAGTATTTTCCTGCCTTACTAGGTTAGGAAAGTTTTCCTGAATAATATCCTGAAGAATATTTTCCAGCTTGGATTCATTCTCTTCATGACATTCAGGTACACCCATCAAATGTAAATTAGGTCTTTTCACATAGTCCCATATTTCTTGGAGACTTTGCTCATTCCTTTTTACTCTTTCTTCTCTAATCTTGTCTTCTGGTTTCATTTCATTAACTTGGTCTTCAACCTCTGATACCCTTTCTTCTACTTGATGAATTCAACTGTTAAAACCTGTGCATACTTCATGGCGCTCTTGTATTGTGTGCTTCAGTTCCATTAATTCACTTATATTCCTCTCTAGATTGTCTATTCTCGTTAGGATTTCGTCAAACCTTTTTTCAACGTTCTTAGTTTCTTTCCATTGGGCTAGAACATGTTCTTTTAACTCACAGAAGTTTCTTATTAACCATATTCTGAAGCCTAAATCTGTTAATGGAACGCACTAGTTCTCCATCAGGCCTTGTTCACTTGTTGATGAGGAACTGTGATGCCCTGTAGAGGGAGAGGCATTCTGATTTTGGGTATTCTCAGCTTTTTTATGCTGGTTTCTTCCCATCATTGTAAATTTATCCACCTGTCATCTTTGTAATTACTGACTTTCAATTTAGGTCCCTGAGTGGACATCCAACTTACTGATTTCCAGCGGCAGAATCTGAGCAACCCACTGCACCGGCCAAAACAGTGGTGTTAAGATTTGTGGTGCTTTTCTGCCCGGGAATCTCCCATCTGGCTTACTTCTTGAGTCCCTTTTTCAATCAGCTGAATAGGCAACTCTGCCTTCCCGGAGCTCCACATGTCAACCAAAAGGGGACCCAGTCCCATTTACTCCACACCAAGAACCGCAGCGCCGGGGCACCGGCCACAAGAGTTGCGCTGGCAACCCGTGGGGCTCCTCCGCTGGGAATCTCCTGGTCCGTGAGCAACAAAAATTCGTCTGAAAGTGTGGCGTCCTCTCGTTCTCTGCACTTTCACTGGGAACTACAATCCTGAGCTGCTAGTAATCAGCCTTCTTGAAGGATCTCATGATATTATTCTTTCTTAACAAAGGGAGAATATGAAACACAGACAAGAACAACTTGTGTACAGTCACAGAGTTAGTCTTCAAAATAAAGATGTATAAAAAATCATCATTGGATAACTGCCCAATAATCTTTCAATAGATTATTTACTTCATAAAAGTAAATCTCATTTTCAGTAACAGACTTATGCATGACAAATATGATATGAGATCCAAGAAGTATATGCTTGATGAAACCACAACAGGATGAAATAATAAAACAAAAAATATGGTCACCTTAATTGTGCTCAACTATAAGTTTGATTCATAAAAGAATTTTCTAGTGTTTAATATGATTACAGTCTAGGCAAAAAGGCATTTCAATAGATAAAAGCTTTAAAAATCTATCATACACTATAATGTTGGATTTTTCATATACTATAAAAGCTGGCAAAATTATCATGTCTTTTAATACTAAAGATAACCAATTCCATTTTAACAGCTGATTTTATTTTTAAAAGTTTGGTATTTAATAAATTCTTCAAGGTAGGCACTGTTGACAATCAACTTGAGAGATGTCAAGGTTAAAAATGAGGAAGGTTGAACATAAATGTTTGCTTAAGGCACACTAAAATAACTGTAGATATAGTTAGTAATGAAAGAAAAGACTACACTATGAAAATTTTAGAAAATGAAAAGCAACTTAAGTGGTCACCAACTTAAGTGACAGAAAGAAAGCTGAACAAAAGCTAACAGTGTGAGAAAGGCCTAGAAGCAAGTTCATTTACCCCACAAACTCTAGAAATAAGGGAACAAATTATCTTTTAAAAAGCAAAGGCAGGGAGGACTGAAAAAATGCTGTTTGAGAGTCTATATAGTAACAGCCCCTACATGACTTCTCTCACTTCCCCTCCCATACAGCCAATCACTGTGAGAACTGGAGATTTACTATATGAAGAAAATGAAGGACTCTGTAATCAGGAGCATCATGTACAGTTGATTAATTTATACTGTACCGATTGTACAGGCAGATTGTACTGCCTGTATTGTATAGACAGAGCCTGCATAATATGAAAAAGTCTACATAGTGAATAGGTAAGTCCTCTCCAATCCCTTCCTCTCACTCAGCTTTAAGAAGACTGGCAGTGAGGCTCTACAAACTCAAGACCTATGGAACTATATGGTTTTGAAAATTGTGTAAATGAGTAAGCCAATTACGTGTACATACATATACAACATACATAAATCAAATTTAAAAGATAGATGTGTGTGTGTGTCATACATATACACATATACATTTTTTTTAAAGTATGGCACACCTGGATAAATAATTTAAATAACCAACACAAAGAGCAAATAATAAAAATTAAACCTGTCTTTCATCATCTCTTACTCCTTAAATATGGTAGCTACTCCTTAGAAGCAAAGGAGACAGTTCTGGAATGAAATTTCTGGGTATCTATGAAAGTAGGAACATGGGTATGCTAAGTGATGAGGAAGAGGCAAACTGAACATCACCACGAGGATGTCATATTGGCAGACTGTATTTTCCCAGTAAGTCCACAGCAACATTTCTGATCCCACATGATGATCCTCCACTTTTTATCAAAATACAGTCTATTTCCCTTCCCGTAACTCTATGACAGCCTTGACAAACAGAACATGGAAATAAATAACATTATATGACTTCCAAGGCCAGATTGGAAAGGCAATATGGCTACAGTCTGGCTCTCTCTCTAAAGATGCTCATCCTTAGAAACCAGCCACTGTGCTATGAGGAAGTTCAGGACATAAAGAGGTCATATATAGGTGCCTCAGCCTCAGCTTTCAGGTAACAACCATGTGAGTGAATAAGCCTTCAAATGATTCTAGCCTCCAGCCTTTGTCTTCCAGCTGAGGCCTGACACATAACGGAGCAAAATTAAGCCTTTTGTGTGTGTGTGTCTGAATCTCTGACTCATAGAATCCCTGAGGACAATACATGGTTATTTTATGCCACTGAGTTTTAGGGTAATTTCTTATGCAGTCACAGTAACTAAAATAGGCTGGTTCTTCCAGCCCTTCCTTTTTCATCACACAGGATAATGTTAATCAGCTGCATCAAAGTAAGAGTCAAGTCAAAAATCAGGGGGAAACAATCCTCATAGACTAAAGAAATCAATCCATGTAGTACGGACACTATACATTTTAAGGTATTTAATGGAAATCTATTTAGTGAGTTGACAATGAATTCATGGCATGAGAGGGACAATACACTCCACAGGTTGGCTATAACGAATAAATGATTATACCAAAGCCACAGTGAAAATAGGACTTGACACTGAAACCATGCAAGCCAACACAAACCTAGTGATAACAGGCTTATCACTGCTATGTCCACAGCAGAGTAAAAGCAAGATCTAGTGAAGTTATATCAGCTCCTTTATTCTATCAATTTCCCTCAGAAAATACAAAAACAGTTTTGATGAGATAACACCAGATGGAAAAAAAACAGGCTTTGGCAACATGAATATTTCACCTGTGGTGCAAAAATCTTTCACAAAAAGCAATGATACCAATGGTTGACTTTACAAATCAATGATTGGTACCCTCCAAAGGAAACTGACTAGTTCTCCTTCTTGGTGAACAGAGAAATGCTGGTGAACCTGGCAGCTGCCCACAAAGGATTTCTGAGACTTAAGGGTACTAAGTGGACACAAGAAAACAAACACCAGAGCTCTCAAATCCCCATAGTTTGCAGGCTACCACATACCACTCCACAGGTTGTAAAGTACCTAACTAGAGATTTATTCACATAGATTAAAAGATAAATAATCTACCCAAAAGTACAAAGCAATTCTTTTGGTTTGAATGGCTTGGGTTCAAATACCCAGAGGAATAAATATACTACATATCCAGCAATTTTTCACAAATATTGTTACTCTTAAGTTTTTTGATGACCTGAGATAATGGTAGCTAGCACCACAGAATGGTAAACTTACTTATCATTCTAGGTAATACATCCAGCTCTACTGAAACTGCCAGCCAAATATATATAATACGTATTTTTAAAATATAAGCATATAAAAATATATGTCTTTCTAAAAGAGTAACTAGACAGCACACTGATTACTACATTGAAAAATACAGCATACTACTGTCAACTAAAGTGCTCCACAGAAAATTATGCTAGCTGAGAAAGATACCAAACCTTTTTAGAATATTTTGAAACACATTCAAAACTATAGTTAAAATGAAAACTAAGTATTAGCTAGATTTAAGCTAAGACAAAAGTTATTAAGTTTGTCTTTTCCAAAAAAGAATTCTAATATGTGAATTATAGGAAAAAAAGACTTATGTTCTTTTATCAGCTATCTCATATGTGAAAATTTCTATTAAGTAGACATTTGTATCAAGTAGAATTCCCTCCATTTTATCTCTGTTTGGCAACCTATATTCCACCTACATATTAACAGATAACAAAATACAAAAGAAATCAAAAGTTTAGCTTTTTAGAAAAGCTTACTGAATCTGTTGGGTATTTTAGATAATCTTGAAGGTAATTTCAATGATAATGATGCAACATTCACTCCTTTGTAGCCCCTTTTTCAATGTGAAATAGCTTGGAATTTGAGATAAATTCATAATCCTGCTATATAGTGGTACACAGAAAATTTTAAGCTTACACTGGTAAATAAGAAAGATTCATATTTTATATTACTTAAAGATTTCAAAGTATAGAAATACCCAAGTAGAACAGCAGAAAACATACTGGAGAATTTGGAAATAATACCAAAACAACCTGAAAAATAAGAAACTCCAGTTTGAATACAGACTGCATGTATTATTATTTTCATAATGTTAAATTTAGGGATGTGATAATGGTAGTGTGGTAATTATGAGATTCTTAGGATGCTAAAGCACTTACTTTCAAAAGGTACAGGGGGAAAAAAAACATCGTATAGAGAGAAAGAAACATAAACCGAACATGCAGAATGTTAACACTGGGTCAATCTAGGTAAAAGGTATATGAGTATTCATTACAATATTATTTTACCTTTTCTATAGGTTGAAGATTTTTTAAATAAAAAGGGAGAATACATTTTTATATGTACCAAGATATGTACAAGAATCTTCATAGCAGTATTATTTGGTAAAAGCCCAAAGTGGAGACAAATCCAAATATAAACCAACAAACTGGACAAGTAAATAGTAAATGAAAGGATAAGTAAACTGTAGTATACGCATACAAAAGGGTACTGCAGAGCAGTAACAATGAACTAACTGCTGTTAACACACCTCATGGGTAAAACTCACAAATAACAATGAGCAAAACCAGACAAAAATGGGATGAAAAAGTATTTGTTAAATAAATATTTCACACGATAGATAAGATCTGGGCCGTCATTTATCTCTGTTTAGCAGAAATTTTGCTCACAGACAGTACAAGTAAAATTACCACGAAAATATATAAACTATTTAGAAGAACCAATTTTTTTCAGGCACCCCCAAGCACACTTATGAAAACCACACACATACTATGGATCTGCTCTACTAATCACAATGCACATTGTTAGTTTCTCAACAACGTCCAGTGAACAACACTTTTTAAAAAGACCCAATTTGAAGGAGAGCATGTACCTAATATAATCCTGTACCAAAAGACTTTCTTATTTGAATAAGACTTTTCAAACTGTACCATAATTTAATAATCCTATAGTTTAAACATATATCTAAATTCAGACTTATAACCAGAGATTATTTTTTAAACAACACAAAATACTTACATTGACTTTGAAAGCTTGTACAGTGTTATCCAGAAGGAGGATGTTGCAAACCACTTCTGTATGCTGTCTGTCTCGGGCCAACTCTGATGCTCGTACATTGTAGGTTCTGCCAGCAGGCAATCGGAAACGAGAGGTCATTACTGTCCACACGAGGTCTAAGTGGGAAAAAATATTTACTGAATGAAAGATTGGTAGAAGATACAATGTAGTTTTAAAGGCAAGGTTATTATATATTTTTCAATTAAAACTTAGGTGTTAAACAGTTATAAATTTTGAAACACCAGAATAAGAATTGTAGGTATAATTTAGATATACATACTTCATCATCAAACTAAAGTTACCATCTGCTTTGAAGAACTTTTTTTTTTTTTGAACTGTTCCATCCAGAAGATTTAATACATAAAATTTTTGAGGAAATCATATTCCAATTCAAAATATGTAAACTTTGGAGTAGCCAAAAGGGGCGGGAGGATTATGCTACCTCAGTAAGTTGAGTATTACTCACCAATGCAAGTATTTTAAAACACTGTAGAATGACAGCAGGAGGAAAAGTTTAACGTTGGCAGGCCCTTCCCTTTTTTAAAATACTTAAGGTATTGGGGAAACACAAAAGTTTAAAAAACAAAACAAAACAACACTTTCCATTTTAACCATCCTCAAAATTCAACCTAATAGTATTATTACTATTCTAAAGAAAACAAAAACAAAATAGAAAAGGCAAGCAATCTTCACTTCTGAATTTTTAACCTAAGAGGTAAAAAATAGATGGCCTACAAAAGAACAGAAATCACAGTGATATGAGCAATACTAGATGTTTAAAGACAATGAATCTGTAGGTTCAAAGTTCTGAAAGCAAATTATTTGAAACACTGATTATACTAGAAAATTAACATTCATGTAAGAGAAAAATAAACTCGTAAACATTCAAACATTTAAGGATTCAAACTGTAAAACACATAAAACTTCTGCCTTAAAGACAATTAGGTAAAGGAAATACACTAAACTGGAACAAAGAATAGTATTTAGGACACTGTATATGAGTAAGCAATAAGTAATAAGCAGTATGAACAATGAGTAAGAAAAATATAATAAAAAATAGTATTTAAAATCAGTGGTAATAATTGAAGCTGATTTCTTACAGATTATTCATTTCAAAAGATTAAAGCTCAAAGTAAAAGCCAATGCTATATAAATATAAAAATAATATAGGGGAAAAAAGTCTTAGTAGGTTGACAAGCAGCACTAGACAAGCAAAATTCCACAATTAAAACACAGTGATTGGGCTGGGTGAGTTGGCTCATGCCTATAATCCCAACAATTTAGGAGGTGGGAGGACTGCTTCAGCACAGGAGTTTGAGACCAGCCTGGATAACATAGGGAAGCCCTGTTTCTACAAAAAAGAATGTTTTAAAAAATAGCTGGGCATGGCAGCATGCACCTATAGTCCTAGCTACTCAGAAGGCTGAGATGGGAGGACCCCCTGAGCCCATGACTTGGAGGTAACGTTAGCTATGATCATGCCACTGTACTCCAGTGTCAGAGACAGAGAGAAACTCTGTCTCTAAGAAAGTAAAAACACAAGTGATTGGCGAAGTGGGGGTGGGGTACATGGCCCAGCTATAATGCTGTCTCCCAGAAACTCTCCTCACATATAGCAATATAGGCAGCTGGAAAGTACAAAAATGGAAAGAGATATTTCATGGAACATTAATCAACAGAAAGAGTTGAGTAACTACATTAATATCAGATAAAGCAGACCTGAGAACAAATAAAATTCACAAGAACAGGCAAGGCAAAATTACATAATGATAAAATGGTCAAGCCAACAAGACATTAACAATCCTAAATGTGGATGTACCAACCAACAGAGCTGTAAAAATATGTGAAACGAAAACTGCAGAACTGAAATAAAAGAAGATAAATCCCATAATTATAGGAGAGCTAAACTCCCCTTTCTCAATAATTGATATAACTAGATAAATTAGCAAGAATATAAGAGAACTTAACAACAACCAAAAGGATCTAATAATGAGTATTTATCGAATATTCTTGCAAAGACAACAGAATACACATTATTTTTAAACATCTACTGAACATTTCGAGAGAGACCATATCTTAGGCTAAAAAACAAATCTAAATATTTAAATAATTGAAATTATGCAAAATATATTATCCAAGAACAACGATATCAAACTAGAAACCAACAACAGAAAGTTAACTGAAAAATCTCCAGACATGTAGAAACAAAACAAGAGTCTACGTAATCCATTAGACAAAGGTAATCTTAAGAGAAATCAAGATACACTGATCGAATAAAAAAGAAAACACGACATATCAAAATTCGTGAGATACGATTAAAGCAGTGCTGACAGAAATCTACAGCAATATATGCATACAACAGAAAACAGGAAATGTCTCAAATCAGTAATCTAACCTTCCTCCTCAAGAACCCAGACAGAGCCAAATGAACTCATAGCAAACAGAAGGAAGGAAATAAAGAACAGGTATCAATGAAATTAAAGACAATAAAAATAGAGAAAATTTATAGGGGAAAAAAAGCTAGTTCTTTAAAGGATCAATAAACATAATAAAACTCTAGCAAGCCTAGCAAAGAGACAGAAAACACAACTCGCTAACATTAGGAATGAAACAGAGGATAATAAACAAACTTTGCATACATTGAAATGGTAACACTACAAGCAACTTATACATATATTTGACATAAAATGGACCCATTCCGTGAAAGGCACAAACTGCCAAAATTCAGCCAATATGAAACAGATAATTTAAACAGCCCAATAATTATTTTAAAAACTGAATTCATAATTCTAAAACTCCCCCAAAAGAATATTCAAACACAGAGGGTTTCCTGGGAAAATCTACCTAACATTTAAAGAAAAATTAACACAATTTCTAGGTGATCTCTTCCAGAAAGTAGGAGAGAAAAGAATACTTCTCAAATCATTCTATGCAGCCAATTTTATCCCGATGGAAAACGCAGACAAAAACACAAAGAAAGAAAACTATAAACCAATATTCCTCATGAATACAGACACAAAAATCCTTAACAAAATATAAGAAACCAGAATTTGGCAATATGTAAAAAGAATTACATACCATGTACCAAGGGGGATTTTACTTCAAAGATGCAACAAGATTCACCCAATAATTTAATGATCAATCAATATAATCCATCTTATTAACAGACTAAGAAAGAAAAATCACATGATCTTTTCAATCAGTGCAGAAAAGCAATTGACAAAATTCACCACCCATTCATGATAAAAATTCTTAGAAAACTAGAAATAAAAGGATCTTCTTCAACATAACAAAGAGCATCTAAAAAAAAATCTACAGCTAACATCATATTTAATGGTTAAAGCCTGAATGTTTTCCCTTATTATTGGGAATAAGGCAAGGAAGGATAACTGCTCCAACCACTCATATGCAAGATAATGCTGGAAGTCCTAGCCTATGCTGTGAGGTTAAAAAAAGGAGGAAAGAAAGAAAGAAAGAAAAAAAAAAACAACAAACAGAAAAAGCATACAGAAATAAACAAAACTGGCCCTATCTGCAGATGACATAATATCTATATAGAAAATCCCAAGGAATCTACAAAAGCACTCCTACAACTAGTAAGTTCAGCAAGGTCCACCAATGCGTCAACATAAAAAAATCAATTGTATTTGTACATGCTAGAAATAAATATGAGGAGTCAAATTTAAAATATAGTGTCATTTGTAACTGCTAAAACTTAAAAACAAAATACTTAGGTATAAATCTAACAAAACACACACAAAACTTCTATGGTAAAAATGACAAAATACTGATTGAAAAAAAATCAAAGAAAATCTAAATAAATGGAGAGACATAACTATGTTCATGGATTGGAACACTCAAACTGGTAAACATGTCAATTCTCTCCAAACAGGCATACACATTTAATGTAATTTCTATCAAAATCCCAGTACCTTTTTTGTAGATAATTTTGTAGATAATATTCTAAAATTAACATGGAAGGCCAGGCACAGTGGCTCACGCCTGCAATCCCAGCACTTTGGGAGGCCTAGGCAGGCAGATCACTTGAGGCCAGGAGTTCTAGACCAACCTGGCCAACTTGGCAAACTCTCATCTACTAAAAATACAAAAATTAGCCGGGCGTGGTGGTGCACATTTGTAATTCCAGCTACTAGGGAGGCTGAGGCAGGAGAATCACTTGAACCTGGGAGGTGGAGAGTGCAGTGAGCCAAGATCGTGCCACTGTACTCCTGCTTGGGTGACAGAGTGAGATTCTATCTCAAATTTTAAAAATAATAAATTAATGTTGAAAGACAAAGGAATCATTGCAGCAAAAACAATTTTGTAAAGACTAAAGTGGGAGTAACTATACTGCCACTCCCAAAGAAAAACTGGAAATCCCTCTCCCAGATTTTATGATTATGTACCTACAGTTCTCAAGACCGTGTAGTAATAACAGAAGAAGAGACACCGGGATCAATGGAACAAAACAAGAGTTACCACACAAGTACAGCCAACTGATTTTTGACAAAGGTACAAAAATAATTCAACAGAGAAAGGATGGCCTTTTAAACAAAAAGTGCTGGACCAGTCAGAAATCCACATACAAAATGAAAAATGAACCTCAAACTAAACCTCACACCTTATGCAAAAAACTACTCCCTGACTCAGATTTAAATGTAAAGCCTAAACTGTTAACTTTAAGAAAACAATACAAGAAAATCTTAGGGACCTAAGTTTGGTGAAGTGTTCTTAGATATGACATCAAAAGCATGATTCATGAAACCAAAAAAAAAAAAAAAAAAAAAAAATTGGATATTTCATCAAAATTTAAAACTTACAGACTAAAAAAAGAATATGTAAAACATTTATCTGACAATGGACTAGTACTCAGAACATGTAATAAACTCTCAAAACTCAACAGTTAAAAAAAAAATCAAATGATTCAATTATAAAATGGGCAAAAAACATAAAAAGACGTTTCATCAAACAGGATATTCAGATGGTCATTAAGCACATGAAAGGATGTTCAATATAAGCCATTTGGGAAATGTAAATTAAGATCATTAGGAGATTCAATGATATACCTATTTAACAGCCAAAATAAAAAAAATAGTGGCATTTTGGTAAAGATGTTGAGAAACTGGATCTCTAACAAAATCCTGAAACAAATACATACAATTCAAATATCCTACTGCAAGTGGGAGGTAGAGGAATGTTAAAAATAATGATTGCATCCTCTTAGAATTGAAAGAACATATGAGAACAAAAGCTCTTTAAAGCAATCTGGAGGAATGAAGTCATTACGCACTTTTCCTTTAATAAGGTATTATCTCCCTTTCTCCCAAAAAGAATATCATATTGACTCATAAATTTTTGTTCTATTGTAACTTCTATATGTAACTTAAGAAAATGAAGAAAAATCTGTATAAAATTACTTTCATAATGGTCAAAGAACAAATTTTTATTTTGCAAACTAGATCACTGGAGAAGTCTAAAGTTTTCTGAAAGGCATTTTTCTTGACCAGAAAATAATTACATTAAAAGCATGATCAACTCCTGATTTTATGAAGTGAAGGGACAGGAAAAGAAAACCAGCACCTGAAGCTAACCTACCAACTTAGCTTTAACCTCTTTTCCTTCTTTTCAGTTTTCTGTGTTTCCTGGGGCAATGTTTTGGAATTACAAACCCCACTATATTCTTTCAGTTCCAAGAAAAGTGAATTCTGGGGTGAAAGAAGTACCTAAATTAGGCAAACTTCTTAGAAACGTGAGAATCTGTAGGTTCAATTATTTCGAATTTGCTGAGAGAAGTAGCAGACTTATAGCCAAATACAAAGGTAATTCTTCATACTCCCAACCTCAAGCATAATAACCAAATTACATGTCTACTATTTCCCTTTTAAATGGCCAACTTTAAAATGAAAAATTTGCCATTACTCGTATGTCTTATTTCTAAGAATTCTTAATAAGGCTTATCATTAATTGAACTGTTTTCTTTTTAAATGTTCTACTAATTTGCTTGATAACTTTGGATCTGATAGTCTTTCAATACTAATACTAAAATATTTCCAATACTAAGAAGCAGTCATCATTGAAATAATCACTGTTTATTACTTTTCTGCATTTCATTTATGGAGATTAAAAAATAGCTGAGACAAAAATGAGAATCAGTAGTTTGAGCTTTACTACTACAATCTCTACAGACCAATAGAGGAACATTAAGTCATTCTAGTTTCCAATTATCTGAAGCTGAAAAATAACATTCAGATGTTCCTAACAATTTCAACTGCCATAATGACTATGAAAGGTGACTGTACAGAGCTACATTTTGGTTGTCTCCTGGGTGTTATAAGGTTTATTACTGGATCAGAGAGAAGCCAAGGAGGAGCCATCAAACAATACATCCAATAAAGCATTCGTTAACTATCAACAGTATCTTTTCCACCCTTCACGTCCTGACAACCAGCACTCCTCCCAACCTGCTTTTCTGTCTCATACTCCACTAGCTATGGCTGTGAATTAATTAGTCTAACATTATAAGCTGATTCTTTGAAAATGAATAACAGTAGTTATTAAAAGTGTATCTGGAGAACCTACCTGAATACAGTATCATCTATCCAAATCAATATAGACCTAAAGATTACATGAGTTGTCTAATCAGCTCTTGATTTCTCCATTAAACTAACAAAATATTTTTAGTTACCAAGACCAAATATATTCCCACTTGTTGCCACATTTACTTTTTATTTCACAATGCAATAATTCTTAATTTCTGGAGAATTCACTACTTGAAAATTCTCTCTCTGGGAAAGAATATGCTAAATCTTCATGTTTTTGAAGGGGAAAGAAGGTCAAATAAAATTATCTATCACATCTTTCTTTTTCCATTTGAAAGGTGTTGCAGCTGGCTAGGCACAGTGGTTCATGCCCATGGAGGCCAAGGTGGTTGGATCACCTGAGGTCAGGAGTTCAAGACCAGCCTGACCAACATGGCGAAACCCTGTCTCTACTGAAAACACAAAAATTAGCCAGGTGTGGTGGCAGGTGCCTGTAATCCCAGCTACTCAGGAGACTGAGGCAGAAGAATCGTTTGAACCTGGAAGGTGGAGGTTGCAGTGAGCTGAGATGACACCATTGCACTTCAGCCTGGGAGACAAGTGCAAAACTCCGTCTCAAAAAAAAAAAAAAGATGTTGCAGTAAAATTGATATATACGTATAAATAGCTGCTGACAGTAGGAAAGAGCCCATTTCTTTTTTTAAAAAAGAGTATACATTGTAATCTATAATAATGTTCATTCCTTTAAATATATTTAATGTACTTATACAATTGTAAATATTCCAAAAGTTTGAAAATCAAGATAAATCTACTTTTTATATTCAAAAAGGATGTAAAAACTTATATACATTATGTTGAGTGAAAAGAGATGAACATAAATGATGATGTTCAACCTATAAAAGATGTGGACAAACAAAGAAAAAGAAGCACTTAGGCAAAAGCACACTGGTGAATTAAAATTTTGGGATACAATTTTTTCATATTTAAAATTCCATTAATGTTAATATAATCTCTTTTGTTTAATAAAATACGCATGTTGTTTCTGACCTTCTTTTAACTTCAAAGGTCAAATGGTAAAAAAAATTAGTTTATTTTTTCCATTACCATAAATACAGATTAAAGAGCTTAGGCCACAAAAGACAAATGACATGGCCATACACAGCAGCAGCAAGAAAGCACAAGAAAGATGGACTAAAAGTGGCAGAGAGTAGAGGAAAGGGATCAGCTGGATCTTCTTGATCTGATAAAGGACATCTATGAAAAATATATTTAATAACATTGCATTTAATGGCAAAAATCTGAACACTTTTCATCTAATAACAGGAACAAAACAAAGATGTCCATCCACTTTTACCACTTCTAAAACAATTCTGAAAAAGGACACAGTAGGGACTAAATCTACCTGATTTCAAGCCTTATTATAAAGCTAGCAAAACTAAGACACCGTCATACATCTTCAAGCATGAAGATAAGACAAACAGATTAATGGAACCAAACAGTCCGGAATAATACCCTCACATATATATGGACAACGTAACTTTGACAAAGGTAAAAAGGGAATTCAGTGAAGAGTGGGTAATCTTTTCTTCAACACTCTTTTGACTTCATCAAAATTAAAGTATCTGCTGTTCAAAAGACACTGTTGAGAGAATGAAAAGACAAGCCAGAGACTGAGAAAAAAATCTGCAAAAGCATATAGGATTTGCATCTAAAATATATAAAGAACTCGCAAAACTAAATAAAAAGAAAACATCCTGATTAAAAAAGCAGGCAAAAGATCTAAACAGATACTTCACCAAAGAAGATATATGGATGTCAAAAAACCATACAAAAAGATGCTCAACATCGTGAGACATGAGGCTCGGGCAAATTAAAACCATGAGGTATCACTACATACCTATCAGAATGGCAAAACAGACACACACACGCGCGCGCGCGCACACACACACACACAAAATTAGTGACAATACCAAATGCTGGGCATGATCTACAGAAAATATATATGTCATTCATCACTGGTGGTAATATAAAATGTTACAACAATGTTGGAAAACAGTTGGCACTTTCTTACAAAATTGAACATATTCCCACTTTATGAGACATCCACTGCGTTCCTAGGTAACAAATGTACAGGTCCACATAAAGATCTGTATATGAATGTTTTAATATATCCCAAAACTGGAAATAAGCATCTATTAATAGGTGAATTTATTCATATGTGATATTTATTGACCTGTAGTATATCAATAAAATGAAATACTAGTAATAAAATAGAACTATTCACACATGCAACAATATAGACAAATCTCAAAATAATTACAATGAGAAACAAGCTAGACCAAAAAAAGAAAAAGTATATACTGTACGATTCCATTTATACAAAAGGCAAACAAAGCTATAGTGACAGACAGCAGATCAGCAGTTCCCTGGAATTGAGAGTCCAGTGGGGGATGTGTGGGAGAAGGGATTCTACCAAGGCACAAGAAAAGTTTCAGGAGTAATAGATATGTTCATTATTTTTATTGTAGTGGTGGTTTTGTGGATGTATACATATGTTGAAAAGATGGTGGCAGCGGCAGGCCATCTAGAGCAGCCACTGCCATCATGCTGGCTGTAGTAGGGAGGCCAGAGAAGTGGCAGCAGGAGTGGCTGTGGGAGCAGCCATGGGTCCCTTGTGCCCTGCGGCCCTGAGGCAGCCACTGTGCCACCCTGACCCTTGCATGGCCAGGTAAGACCCATTTCCAGGCCCAGAGCCTCCATGGCAGCCACAATCTTGCTCCCCACTGCACCCCAGGGGCCCACAGGCGCCCTGACAAAGGTGCAGCCAGGACTCACAAGGCCAGCTCCAACTGTAGGGATTGTCCAAGGTTTGCCCAGCCGCAGTGCCATGTGCACCTTGCCCCCACGCCTCCCCTGCCCCCCAGCTGCTGCAATGGGACTGGGTGAGTCACCCACTAGTGAGGGAGCAGCGGTGTTGGGCACAAAGGGGTAGGGATAGAGGGCCCCAAGGCAGAACTGGGCCCAGGGCAGTGCCTTGCTCCACAGAGCCAGTGGAAGCCAAGAACAGGCAGAAGCCCCACTCTCCCAGGCATGGATGCTGCTGCCAAAGTTGCAGCTGGCACCCCCTTGCTCTTGCAGGCTCAGAGGTGTCTGCTCCCACTATCCAGCCTCTCACTGTTGTCAGCACCAGCTCCAATCATGGAGCAAAGTTAAGGCTGAGCCCTAGTGCTGCCACAACCCAGCCAGGTGTGTGCACACTAAGGCAGTGCTGACATGACAGCCCCCTGCCACCTTGGCCCCCTCCAGACTTTGGGCACCAACGAGCACAGGAGAAAGGCCGAGGAGGAGCTGGGGGCAGCTGGGCACTGGCCTGCTGGCATCCCTTGGCACAAAAAGCCTGGGTGCCATGAACAGTGGCAGGAAACAGGCTTTGGGGTGGAAGGGGCCAGGTCTCTTATAAAGCCCCACCTTCAAGGCAGAGAGAACATGAAGGCTGGGGGCTGAGCTCCCCATCCCATGGACCAGAGTGAAAACTTATGGTACTTTTTCCAGGCCACCCATGGCCACCCATGAACCAATCAGCAAGAACTTCCCTCTGAGTCCCATAAAAGCCCTGGACTCAGCCAGACCCCAGGAGATGATGGGACGACCAACTGCAGAGAGGAGCTGCCCACCACAGGGTTTCCGCTCTGCTCAGAGCTGAGGAGACAACAGGACAACCAGTTGTGGAGAAAAACTACTCTCTCTGCGGAGAGCTGAAGAAACAATGGGATGGCCAGCTGCAGAGCAGAGCTACCCTCTTTTCTGTGAGCTGAACACTCATCAGGACATCCTGACTACAGAGAGGAGCTGCCCACTGCAGGTATCCTCTGAGCTGCTGTATTGCTCAATAAAGCTTCTCTTTGTCTTGCTCACCCTCCACTTGTCTGCATACCTCACTTCCTGAACACAGGACAAGAACTTAGGACCTGCTGAATGCAGGCTTCAAAGAGCTGTAACACAAACAGGACTAAAACACACCCCTTGCCTGTCACATTGCAGTTGAAGGAGGACAGAAGAGAGAAGGAGAGAAGAGCTGCAGCCCTGGAGGGCCCAGACCTAGAAACTCCCCAAGCCAGGGCTGTGACACCCTCTTTGAGGCTCTGTGATTACTGGCATCTCCAAGCTTCCAGGCGCCACACTACATTCCCCAGTGTCAGCTGTGAAAGCTGCTCATGGTATGCCTGATCCAGCTGCAGCCTTGCAGGGAGCCAGTGCCCATGCCGACACCTAGAGCTGCACATGTTGCCGCAGCCAGCGAACCTGGCTATGCAGAGTGGCCAGACCCCAGCTCACTCACAGATGCCTCTGCCCCGCATCTGTCTTGCCCTTGGCAGGTGTGGGATCCAGGTTGGTAGCGGGAGCCGAGTGCAGCCTGCCATGCCAAGTGGATGGAAAAAGCCCAGAAGGCCAGAACAAAACTCAGGCAAAGGTGCCACTGGCCACAGAGGTTTCCAGCTGGCTAAGCAAACCTGAAGGATCCTGTAACAAAAATATCAAGTACTATACTCTAAACATATGTCACTTATTATATGCTATTTTACCTCAACAAAACTGTTAAAAAATCTGGCCAGGCACGGTGGCTCAAACCTATAATCTGGCCAGGCACAGTGGCTCAGCACTTTGGGAGGCTGAGGTGGGTGGATATGGTGATTCAGCACTTTGGGAGGCTGAGGTGGGCAGATAGCTTGAGCCCAGGAGTACACCACCAGACTGAAAAACATGGCAAAACCCCAACTTTACAAAAATAAAAAACAAAAATTAGTTAGCTATGGTGGCACACATCTGTAATCCCAACTGAGGTAGGATGATCACTTAAACCCAGAAGTTCAAGGCTGCCATGAGTTATGATGAAGCCACTGCACTCCAGCCTAGGTGAAGAGTAAGACTCTCTCAAACACACACACACCCCTAAAAATGAAACAAATTATATGGCCAAATCACCAAAGAAGCAAAATATACAAGGAATTTTGATGTTCTGGTTCACAACCTCCTGGTTATCCTCAAGATTAGTTTAATATGGCAAAAGGCATACTTCGGCAATTTTTCTTCATTATGTTAATAAAATGTAGCTTATTTCTTTCACTGATGGTAAATATTAGTGTGAATTAAAAATTTTAATATTGGTTTTTAACTTTAGATTTTGCGACAGTTCAGACATGCATTGTTCTATAGATTATAGCCACAAAATCTGTTACTAAGGAAAGAATGCTGATAACCAGTTGTATGTTTATTCTAGTTAGCCTCTCTCTGCCTCACTTGCTTCACTGAAATGGACAAATAATAGCACCCAGCTCAAAGGGCTTTGTAGGTACTATGAAATATAGGTACTGCACTAAGCTAAAGCACAAAATCACTAATCTTCAAGTGATCAATTTACCCCTAAGAATAATTTATATACTGATAAGTGGTTCTATACATTCTAGCTCAAATATAAAAGAAACCACTTTATAATGCTTTCAATTTAGAAATCCTTTTGAAATAAAAGGACACAGTTTAAAAATGACATCTCAACTTCCATAATGATAAATCAAACCTTCTACCACTGTCAACAGAAGAGAACTATTAGAAGAAAACATAGGCTAAAGGCTTCATGGCATTGGATTTAGCAATAATTTCTTTATATGACTCCAACAACATGAGCAACAAAAGAAAAAACGGATAAATTGGACTTCAACAAAATTAAAACCATTTTTGTGTCAAAGGACACCACCAAGAAAGTGATTTTAAAAACCACATTATAGAAGAAAATTTTTGCCAATCATGTATCAGATGAACCGAATGTCTAGAATGTATAAATAACTCCTATAACTCAGCCAAAAACCAAACAATCCAATTTTAAAAAGACAACAGTGTTTCTCCTAAGAAGATATACAAGTGGCCAATATGCACATGAAAAGACGCTCAATATCGCTAAAAATTAGGGAAATGCATATTGAAACCACAATGAGATACTCATCTCACACCCATTTGGATGATTACCACTTTAAAAAAAAAAAAAGGAAAATAAGTGTTGGCAAGGATAGGGAGAAACTGGAAAAGTACTCTCTTGGTGGGAGTGTAAATGTTGCAACCACTGAGGTAAACAGTAGAGTAATTCCTCAAAAAATGAAAAATAGAAGTATCTATGATCCAGTAATTTCACTTCTGGGTATATATACCCAAAAGAATTGAAAGCTGAGTCTCAAAAAGATGTTTGTACACCCATTTCACAGCAACATTATTAATAATAACCAAAAGATGTAAGCAAACCAAGTATCCATCGAGGAGATAAGCAAAATGTGGTATATCAATACAATGGATATCTTCCATTTTTAATCTATCACAGACTATGCCAGATTATATTTTAACAAAAATGGCAGCAACAATATTTCTACAATTTTGACATTACACCAAGAGGTGGAGTCTATGTATCTTCCACCATTAATGTGGGTAGACTTTTCTGGCTACCCCTCAGTGAGAAAGAGGATAGCAGAAACAACACAGTGACTTATCAGGCTAGGTCATAAAAGGAGATATAATTTTTACTGGGTTTGTCTGAGGATACTTATCCCTGGAATCCAGCCACCCATCTCCAAGGAAGCCCAGGCCACATGTGGAAAGGAACTGAGATTCTCAGTCCTCAGCTCTGGCAGAATCTCTGCTCACAGCCAGCACTAATTTGCCAGATATGTGAGTGGAGCAACTTCAGTTGAGCCACTACAGCTGACTGCAATGAGAAGAGAAAAGTCTTTCTTGCCAAGTCCTGCCCAAATTATAGATTCATGAACAAAACTAATTACTGTTATTGTTTTAAATCATTAAATTTTGGGATGGTTACACAGCAGTAGGTAACTAGAACATAGACAAATATAGTACATTTGCAAATACAATAAAGGTGACTAGAAAATAAAATTTAAGATGCAAAAAATACAAGCCAAAATTTTTTATTATTAAGGAAAAGGTAAAGTCTCTCCCAACTGTTATAAAATACTAATACTACAGTCCACATATGATCTGTTGAGTAGCACTGTTCCAGGCTACACAAAAGGAGAGGTGTAATTTGACTGGAGTGGCATTAAAAAACGAAGAAATGCCGGGCGCGGTGGCTCAAGCCTGTAATCCCAGCACTTTGGGAGGCTGAGGCGGGTGGATCACAAGGTCAAGAGATCGAGAACATCCTGTTCAACAAGGTGAAACCCCGTCTCTACTAAAAATACAAAAAATTAGCTGGGCATGGTGGTGCGTGCCTGTAATCCCAGCTACTCAGGAGGCTGACGTAGAATTGCCTGAACCCAGGAGGTGGAGGTTGCGGTGAGCCAAGATCGTGCCATTGCACTCCAGCCTGGGTAACAAAAGCGAAACTCCGTCTCAAAAAACAAAACAAAACAAAACTAAGAAATATAGCGAGGAAAGAAAGGTGTTCAACTAGGCAAGCATTTTAAAAACGTTTGAAATCTATTACACTAAATCAACTCTGCTTGAGAATAAAGGTATCCTGATTAAATACCATGAAGACAAATGGATCAGTCTATCCACATGGGAGTGCTTAAACTGCAGAATCCTACAGCTATCTCTCCCTTACTTGGATTTCATACACACCACAAAAACTTCTGATTGCTCTCTCTCTCTCATACACACCATGAAAGCTCTGATTGCTCACACGTGTGCACTCACTCTCTCTCTCTCTCTCTCTCTCTCTCTCACACACACACACACACATACACACACAGCAAATATGGCAATATTTTAACAACTCGAGTCTCAGTGGTAAGTATATAAGTGTTCATTATATGCATCATTCTTTTAACTTTTCTGTGTTTGAAAGTTTTCATAATAAGGCTGAGAAAAATAATTTAAAAACAAAAATTTCATGAAACAGGCATGGATACTATTTACATTAATAATCTATGAAAATGGAACCCAAAATAATATACAGTATATAACAATATATTTAACAACTCTACTATGCCACTAATGTGACCTGAAACCAGTATACTACCAGTTAATAAAGCTTGTATATACCTTAGTCATTCAGCTTTTAAGAATAACCTATATCAGCATTTCTCTCACTTAAGTGTGCATCAGAATCACTTGAGAAGCTTTTGAAAAATGTAGACTTTCAGGACCCAATTCCAGATTCTGAAAAAATAACACTTTCAATAAGTCCCACAAGTGATATTAATGTGGCTGGTCTATAACGATGTCTTTCAGAAACATAAACATAGAACAGTGGTTCTCAAACAGTAGCAAGTCTGTCCTTCAGGGAACACTTGGTAATGTATGGGGACATTTTTGGGTTGTGACAATTGGAGGGTAAAGTGCTACTGGCTCCAGTGGGGAGAGGCCAGGGATGCCATTAAAACATGATGGATTGCACAGGACAACCATACAAAAAAAGATCTGGTCGAAAATGTCAATAGTACTATATTTCAGAAACTCTCATCTACTGTTAACAAACATTATTAAGAGGAAGTTTAGCAGTGTTTCTTTTCCTCGGTATCATGAGTAGAAGAAAAATGGAAAGGATGAGGAACCCAGACTGACACAACTAGAAACTTTATATGCTGCTTTTAATGGCAGACACTCCTCCCTTCAAGAGTTAGAAGGCCAACCAGGCATAGTGGCTCGAGCCTGTAATCCCAGCACTTTGGGAGGCTGAGGCAGGCAGACTGCTTGATCTCAGAAGTTCGAGACCACCCTGGGCAACATAGTAAAATCTCATCTCTACAAAAAAATAGAAAAAATTAGCTGGGCATGGTTGTGTGCAACTGTAGTCCCGGCTCCTTGGGAGGCTGAGGCAGGAGGACTGCTTCAGCCCAGGAGATTCTGTCTCAGAAACAAAACAAACAAACAAACAAAAACCAGGGAGTCTATATCACCTCTCTTGATTCTGGGGAAGAGGTGGAGGGAGGAGTTTGAGATTGAAATCATTCTGACCAATAGAGTAGAGTAGATGTGACGCTATATGACTTCTAAGACTATGTCAGAAAAGGCCTTTAGCTTCTATCTAGCTCCCTTGGAACACTCACTCTCAGGATGCTTCCCTTCAGAACCCAGCTTTTTAACAAGCTGTTAAGAAGCCCAATCCATGTGGAGAAACCATATGTAAGTGCTCTGCTCAACAGTCCCAGCTTAGCCCATCCTCCAGTAATTAAACAGAAGAATAAGCAATCTCGGAAGTGGATCCTCCAGGCGCAAGAGTTCCAACCTCAGCCACTGCCAATGAGCAAGGAGACACTGTGGAACAGAAAAGAGCTATCACTTCTGTAACCCTGTTGAATTCCTTACTCACAGAGCCTGTAAATAATAAAATAGTGACTGACTTATGCTACTAAATGTTGGCATGGTTATGCAGCAATAATAACTTAAACATCTCACATTCTGTCACTTACTCTTAAAACAATGACGGTTCCCTATGTTAATTCCCTCAGAAGGATTAAGGGGCTTGCCTATGGTTATGAAGGCAAAAGTAATACAGTAGCACTTGAATCTAGATCTGTCTAATCTCAAAGATGATACTATTTCTACCATATCATAATGAATTCTACTTCCTCATGCTGAAATTATTCTTATTGATTGTGATTTTCAAAGTCAACCACAGAAGCATCTAAACTAATTGAAGGTATCACAGAAAAACACACACTATTTGTAAGGTTTGCAAATATTCAGTCTGATCCATTGCAATCAATGTATTATTTCCTCAATCTCCACCTCAACTTACCCCAGATAATTAAGGGGAAAAGAAGTCACAATCACATATACTGAGACCATTGTTACAGTAAGGGCTCATAAATGACAGAACAACTCTGCTCATATATGTTAGTGATATTTAATATAAAAAGGATTACAGGTGGACAGAGAATCAATAGTTTTGCTGTTGTTTTACCTTAGCATACCCTAGTTTTTCTAACTTCTCCCAATAGCTTCCTAAGGCATATTCCAAAATCAGTATACAAATGGAAAAATGTCCTTACTGCAAAAATGAATGAATACAAATGAGTGAAAACTGAACTCAAATGAATGCAAATGAGAGCAAAGCAGCAAAAGCAGGGCACCCATTCAGCCAATCATTAAGCTCTCAAAATACAAGGATTTCAATGTTACTATGTTGCATTCATCTGGAATTTAGCCCCTCCACCCACCCAAAAAGAAAGTGTTTTCAGCCAGGTGCGGTGGCTCACACCTGTAATGCCAAGGCAGGAGGACCGCTTGAGCCCAGGAGTTGAAGACTAGCCTGGGGAACATAGGGAGATCCTGTCTCTATGATTTTTTTTTTTTTTTTTAATTAGCCGGGAGTAGTGGTGCATGCCTGTAGTCCCAGCTACTCAGTAGGCTGAGGTGAGAGGATAGCTTAAGCCTGGGAAGTTGAGGCTGTGATTAGCCATCAACACACCACTGATCTCCAGCCTGAGTGACAGAGTGAGACCATCTCAAAAAAAGGAGGGGGCGGGGTTCATAGCCTAATGCAAGGGTCTTTTCTATTTCTATTACAAATGTCACAACTGAAATATCTAGTAAGCCACTGATTCACTCTAAATCTGTTACTGTCTATCTCTGATTACCTTGGTGTAGTCACTTCATTTTTCTGAACTTCAACTTCCTTGTCTGTAAAACGATACAACTTTTTGTGATCTACAATCTGTACTGTCCTATACAGAAACCATGTCACCTAGGATGACTAAGCATTTGAAATGTGGCTCAAATAAGAATTTTTTTTTTTTTTTAGATGGAATCTTGCTCTGTTGCCCAGGCTGGGGTGCAGTGGCATCACCTCAGCTTGTTACAACCTCCGCCTCCAGGGTTCAAGTGATTGTCCTGCCTCAGCCTCCTGAGTAGCTGAGATTACAGGTACCTGTCACCAGGCCTGGCTAATTTTTTTGTATTTTTAGTAGACATGGGGTTTCACCATGTTGACCAGGCTGGTTCTGAACTCCTGACCTCAAGTGATCCACCTGCCTCATCCTCCCAAAGTGCTAGGATTACAGGTGTGAGCCACCACACCCAGCCAAGAATTTTTTAGATTTAATTTAAATGGCTACAATTGATTATTCTACTGGATAGTGCAAGACTATATGAACACTAAATATCCTTATAATTCTAAGATTCAATCATTTCCAATTTCTAACATTAAAAAAAATTCCTTTCTCCCTAAAATTGAGTAAATAAATGAACCTAACAATATATAATACAATTACACAGACAAAAGAAAAAAAAAGATTCCAGTAATTGTTAAACATAATAGTATCAAAATTGACAAATGTTTTCAGTAAGGAGCAGACAGAAAATATTTTAGGCTTTACAGGCCATAAGATCTCTGGTGTAACCACTTAAGTTAACTCTGTAGCAAGAAAGTAGCCATAACAATATGTAAACGAATGAGCATGGCTATATTTCAAATTCGGATACTGAAGCTGAATTTCATGTAATTTTCATGGGTCATGAATTATTTTAACAATTTAAAAACGTAAAAAGAATTCTTAGTTCACAGGCCATAGAGAAAAAGGGGTGGTCAGAAATAAATAAAATTAAAACAATGAGACAAATCCAAATTGAGGAATATTCTAAAAAAACAATTTGCCTGGATTCTTTGAAAATGTGAGGAATAGATGTAAACGGATGGGGAAGTGCTGTAGATTAAAAAAGATAAAACAACCTACTGCAATGTGTAATTCTTGATTCAATAATGGATTTGGCAGGGGTGGGGTAGAAAGTATAAAGGACTTGCTTGAACAATTGGAGAAATTGAATATAGACTGCATTTTAGATAGTAGTGTTTCCTGAGCATGATCATGTTACATAGGAGAACATTATTTTTTCCCAAAAGATGCATGACTGGATGCTAAAATATTTAGGTAAAGTGTTATGATCATGATGTCTGCAATCCTCAAATAGTTTGGAAAATTTAAAAGTACATACAAAAAGAACAAGAAAGCAAAGTATCAATTAATGAATCTATGCAAGGTTACATAGATGTTCAACATACAATGCTTACTACTTTTCCATAGGCATGACATTATTCAAAATAAAAAGCTGTGAGGAAAGAGTTAAAAAAAATTATTTCAGCCAGGCGTGGTGGCTCATGCCTGTAATCCCAGCACTTTAGGAGGCCAAGGCAGACGGATCCCGAGGTCAAGAAATCGAGACCATCCTAGCCAACATGGTGAAACCCCGTCTCTAATAAAAACACAAAAATTAGCTGGTCATGGTAGCACACACCTGTAGTCCCAGCTACTTGGGAGGCTGAGGCAGGAGAATTGCTTGAACCCAGGAGGTGGAGGTTGCAGTGAGCTGCACTCCAGCTTGGTACCTGGCGACGGAGGGAGACTCTGTCTCAAAAAAAACAAAAACAAAAAAACAAACCCAGAAATCCCATCTCTACAAAAAATACAAAAAATTAGCCAGGAGTGGTGCTGAGTGTCTCTGGTCCCAACTACCCAGAAGGCTGAAGTGGGAGGATCACTTGAGCCTGGAAAATTGAGGCTGCAGCAAGCTGAGATCACACCACTGCACTCCAGCCTGGGCAACAGAGAGAACCTTGTCTCAAAAATAAAAAATAAAAAAATTATTTCAAATTCTGTTTTTACACTTAGCAAATCCATATACAATAAAACCACAGTTATCAAAAATCATCAAGCAATTAGCCAACTAAAACGTTTTCTTGATCACTGACAATTCTTTACACTTATTTGAAATGAATATTCTCAACAGAAACATCTGCTTTGCTACAATCTTAGTTTATTACACAATGTTTTGTATGTAACTATAAATTCAAATGCTGGCAGTATAAGATAATGGACTAACTTCGCTTACTGTTATAATACTATATACAAAGAAGGTTACCTCAAGCCTTGTGAATTGAACTTGGCAACAGAATGGGCCAGATTCCCTTAGCACAGGGCCTGATTCCCTTAGGATAACAGAATGGGCCAGATTCCCCCAGGACAGCGCTACCAAAACTATGAGCTATAAAACTGATACCCTTAAGGAGGGAAAAAAATTCAAGTGTAGCAACAGTTTTTGCTCTAAAATTTCTCTCTATACTTGTATGTCCCAAACACATTTATATAGAAGTCATTATGCAACAACTTAAATAAGAAGCTTCTTATTTAAGAAATGGTATATGACAACAAAAAAGTATTCCCGGTAATCATGTGCAAAATCAATCATCTGAAACATGAATGCCTAACACTGGACCTATACATGGATTCACTGATACACAGACAGCATTTTCCAAATGTCCTTTGTATGTCCTCTACTCAATTGTTACTGACCTGGTAAGAATGAAGAATTACAATGTCAAGATAGATTTGATACTCATTAACCGCATATTAAATATAGGAATCTAATTTGTGCCATTTCTTGCATCAAATTGATTTACTTAAGGTTTTTCCTTTTTTATTTAAAGTATTTAAATACTTTTACAACTCAGTATATCCTATTTATACATTTCTGCATTTAAAGTACTGCATGTGCAAGAAAGAAACACACCCCCAGACCCACTAAGGCCCTACAGAGTTCTCTAAACCCATGCCATCAATAAACCTGTTTATTCATAGAAGTATGTGAGTAGCTCCTAGTTGCTAGACACCGGGCCAGATGCTAGAGATACAAATAGATACACATCTAGACCTCTGCCCTCAAGAAGCTCACAGTCTAGTTAGGGAAGGAAATGAAATAACTCAGTTAACTTATTTACTAGAAAAGACTTAAATAAATTATGTTAGTGAGTCAACCACTCTTTCTATCTATAGCTCATTATCTAAGTACTAAAAACGTTAGAAGCAGCCAGCTAGTTTTTTTCCCTATCTCCCTCCTCATTTTCTCAATTTCTGTCCTTTGGTCTCCTCCCTATGAGAGTCCAGCAATAAAGCCAATCTTTCATAAGTGCTACCAGTCAATGAGAATAGTTTTTTTTCTTGTCTAAAAAGAGTCAGCCTTATAGTGTATGTGGTATTATATTTAAAGCTTTATTGTTCCTCTCTTCTCCAGCAAAAATTATTTCATTAGTTAGGGTTTTAGTACATTTTTTAGAGGGGAAAAAAAAAAAAGAATGCTGGTCTCTACAGTTTCGGTCCTTCCTTTAGACAGCAACTGTTTTCACTGGTCACAGTAGCTCACATCTATAATCCCAGCACTTTGGGAGGCTGAAGCCAGAGGATCCTTTGAGCCCAGGAGTTCAACATCAGCCTGGGCAACATGCTGAGACCTCATCTCTTAAAAAAAAAAAAAAAATTAGCTGGGCATGGTGGAACACATCTATGATCCCAGCTACTGGGGAGGCTGAGGTGGCAGGATCATTTGAGGCTGGGAGGTTGAGACCTCAACAAGCTGTGATCATGCCACTATACTCTAAGGAAACAGAGCAAGACCCTGTCTATAAAATAAATAAATACAAAATAGTTACACCAGAATTAACAAGAGTATTTATAACCAAAGACTCAAATCAAGTGTCCATGCATTCGGCAATTAGATAAATGTTCCTCTTTACTTTCCCTTAACCTTTCCCATGTTCAACATACCTATTAAGTGCCTCATATTGTGCCAGGCAGGAAGAAGCAACATGAATATACTGACGAACAAAACAAGATAAAGGTCCTTGCCTTCACGGAGTTTCCATTCAAATGAAAGAAAAAATACTATAGTATAATGTGAGGTGGTAAGCAGAGAACGGCCATATGGGAGTAGGAAAGCAATTTTAAATAGGGTACTCAGGAAAGGCACGGCTGAGAAATTTGCTTTTGAGCAGAGACTTAAAAAGAAGTAAAAGAGTGAGCCATGTGCTTACTCCATCTACCTGGAACACTTGGGAGAAAGGTGAGTGTTCAAGGCAGAAGGAAGAATAAACATGAAGACCTGAAGTAGGAACAAGTCTGCCAGTGCTAGGAACAAAAAGGAGGTAAGTGTGCTTTGAGAAAAATAAAAAAGAAGAGTGGTCAGAGAGAAGGTCAGAGAGACAGCAGGGTCGACAGACCATGTAGGGCTTTTTTGGGCAGAAAAACTTTAGCTTTTACTCTAAGTAAGAATGGAAGCCATTAAAGGATTTTGAGCAAAGGAGCAAGATCATCTCCTTTACGATATAAGTACAGTTCCTTTACCATATAAGTACAGTTGACCTTTGAACAATGCAGAGTTTAGGGGCACTGATCCCTGAATAGTCTAAAATCCCCATATTACTCTTGACTTCCTCAAAACTTCACTACTAACAGCCTACTGCTGACTGGAAATCTTACCAATAACAAAGTCAATTAACACATGTTTTGTATGTTATATGCATTATATATACTGAATTCTTACTATAAAGCTAAAGAAAATATCAAGAATCATAACAAAGAGAAAATATATTTACTATTCATTAAGTGCAAGTGGATCATCATAAAGGTCTTCATCCCCACTGTCTTCGAGTTGAGTAGGCTGAGGAGGAGGAAGAAAAGATTGGTCTTGCTGTTTCAGGGGTGGCAGAGATGGATGAGGTGGAAGGGGAAGCAGGAGAGGCAGGCACACGCCACGTAACTTTACAAAAATACAAAGTAATTTTTGTCAGACTTTTTAAAACTTTCACTTAAAATGTTTATGGTATCAATCCTTCTTCTACCATTTGCTTTAGTTTCAGTGCCCACATCTTAGAAGAGCCATGTTGTAAAAGAAGTTGAAGGCAGTCTTGAATAACTGGAATTCTTCTGCCAGACTGTAATTTGTTTTCTGGCACTGTTTCTTCTACATCTTCTTGCTTATCTGGCACTGGTTTGAAAGCACTCATCTCCATCAAGTCATCTTTTGTTTACTCCTCTGATGTGGTGTCTAATTAGCTCCTGAATTGCTTCAAGATCCATACCTTGAAACCCTTCATTCTCAACCTTTAAAGAGTGTGAGTGTGTGTGTGAGTGTGTGTGTGTGTGTGTGTGTGTGTGTGTGTGTATCCATAATCTCCTTTATGAGTTCCCTGATTGACTCTGTTGTAAATCCTGTGAAGTCATGCACAACATCTGGACAAAGTTTTCTGCGGCAGGAATTTATGGTTTCAGGCCTGATGGCTTTCAAAGCTTTTTCTGTAACAACAATGACAGCTTCAATAGTGTAGTCCTCCAGATTTCCATGATGTTCTATCTCTTCCATGATGCTGACAATCCTTTCCATAAAGTGTCACAAGTAAGGAGCCTTAAAGGTCCTTAGGACTCACCAATATGGAGTCTGAATTAGAGATGTGTTTAGGAGAGCAAGTAGACCACTTTGACACAGGGTTAAACTCATAGGGTTCTGGGTGGCCAGAGGCATTGTTCAACATCAAAAGAACTTTAAAAGGCAGTCCCTTACTGGCAAAGTAACTCCTGACGTTAGAGACAAAGCAAAGATAAAACCAATCCAGAAAAAGGGTTCTTGTCCAAGCCTTCTTGTTACACAACCAGTAGACTGGCAGCTGGTATTGACCTTACCCATCAAGGCCTAGAGATGAGCAGCTTTATAGATAAGGGCAGTCCCTAATCATAAAACCAACACATTTGCACAAAACAGTAGAGTTAGCCTATCTCTTACTGCCTTAAATCTTGGTGCTCACTTCTCTCTTACTAATAAATGTTCTTTGTGACTTTCCCCCACCTCCCAGAATAGGGCATCTTCATCTGTATTAAAAACCTGTTTGGCAGATATCTTTTCTCCTCAATGATTTTCTTAATGGTGTCTAGGAACTCATCTGTTGTCTCTTAGTTGGCAGAAGCTGCTTCTCCTGTTATCCTGACATTTTTTAAGCTGAATTCTTTCTAAAACTATCAAACCATACTTGGATGGCATTAAGTTCTCCAGCTCTAGATCCTTCACCTTTCTTTTGCTTTAAGTTGTTGTATAATGACTTTGCTTTTACTCAAATCATATTAGAGTCTGTAAGTGTGCCTTTCTAACAGCAATCCTGCACCCACATAAAAACTGCATTTTCCATGTGCGATAAAAAGGTATTTCACAAAAAAGTGCAAGGTTTTTGCAACTGCTTGTGTAGTTGTAGCAACCCCTTCACAGATTTCCTTTAAAAAAAACAAAACAAAACAAAACAAAAACAAAAAAACAGTCCTTATGCTGGATTCATTTCTCTTGAAATGGCAGGCAACCAAAGCTGCACACCCCAATCTATGGTACATATCAAGCCATTCAATTTTTTCTTGTAATGTCGTGACATTTCTCTCCTTTGGAGCACTTCCAGCATCACTAATTGCACTTCATATGTGTTCCGTGGTGTTATTCAAGTTTTATGATATTGCACTAAACATAATGAAACATATGCTGGAAAATACTGGAGAACCACAAAAGATCACTTTTTATTGTGATAGGCAATTAAATGGAGAGACAAACTACTCACATGGAGATGATCAGCATCGCATGACATTTTAAATGGATACTTCCAACACTTGAGCTCACTAGAAATAGAGGTGGTTACTAAATTATTACAGTAATACATTATGTAAGATAGTTAATTTTATGCAGTTAATACTGCATCTTTGTATTTACTCACATTTCTCTCAACCACAAATGATACCATAAGTGGTCTGTGTAAGTTTTGCTAAATTTTAACTTTTTATAATAGATTTGTGTATATTTTATGGTAGTAAATGATAAAATAGACTAGTATCTATATACATTTTATGTATTCATGACACACCTAATTTTTCCTTTTTGGTTTTTTCTTTACCTTTTTTCCTTTCTTTCTTTCTTTCTTTTTTTTTTTTTTTTTTTTTGAGACACAGTCTTGCTATGTTGCCCAGGCTGGAGTGCAGTGGCGCAATCTCAGCTCACTGCAACCTCTGCCTCCCAGGTTCAAGCGATTCTACTGCCTCAACCTCCCAAGTAGCTGGGATTACAGGCACATGCCACCACATCCAGCTGATTTTTGTATTTTTAGTAGAGACAAGATTTCACTATGTTGGTCAGGCTGATCTCAAACTCCTGACCTAGTGATTCGCCCACCTTGGCCTCCCAAAGTGCTGGGATTACAGGTGTGAGCCACTACACCCAGTCAGTTTTTTCTTAATTGAAAAAACTTCTTGATATCTTTAGACTACATAGTTCACCTGTGTTTTTTTTTAAATTGTCCCAAACCTCCAAAAATTTTTCTAACATATTTTTTAAAATCCACATATAAGTGGACCCACACAATTTAAATCCATGTTGTTCAAGCGTCAACTGTATATGCATTTTCAACTTGTAGCATTTCCCGTTAATATGCTAGATACAAAAACTTAGAATGTGTCTCAGGCATGCTATTGTGCTAACAGAAAACCAGTTAGTATCTACAGTATTATACATTAGTAAGAAAAACTATTTATCTGCACAGATAAATGAATAAAGAATTTGAAGAATATAAGCAAGAAATGAAATTAGTACATTAACATGAAAAAATGGTCAACTATATTATCACTAAAAAAAAAAATACAAAAGAAAACAAAGTACCATTTCTCTCCATTGCTAGGAAAGTTGGTGGTTCAGATCTACAGTCCCGTATCTGACATCTCTAGCTTCAAAACACTTTCAAAAGTGTTTTGAATTTCAGAGTATCTGGGACATAGAGAGGTAATATGGCACAGATACCTTACATCAAGTAAGGTTCTTTGTTCTAGGGCAGCACCCTGTATTCAACCGTAGTGCTATTTAAATTTTCTTTAAAGGCTGGTCACGGTGGCCCACCCCTGTAATTCCAGCACTTTGGGAGGCTGAGGCAGGTAGATCACTTAAGGTCAGGAGATCAGCCTGTCCCACAAAAACCATAAAAAATTAGCGGGGTGTGGCGGCATGCACCTATAATCCCAGCTACTTGGAGGCTGAGGCAGGAGAATTACTTGAACCTGGGAGGTGGAGGTTGCAGTGAGCCAAAATCATGCCACTGTACTCCAAGCTGGGTAACAGACAGAGACTCCGTCTCAAAAAAAAAAAATAAATAAAATTTATTTAAAGAACATGAAAAGTGTGTACTCTAAGTGGAATAAATAAACCTAAGCAGCCTCATATCAGTATAGGTCAAGTTTGGTTGCCAAATTAGTTAATAAAACTTTTGGGTTTTTTAGGGATATGAGAATTTCAGAATTGCATATAACAAACTATTGACTATAAAATTATTTGTAAAGAATTATAATAACACAGATCAAAAGCCATAAAAATAGCTAGATGCAAAGTGGGTCACAGTATCAGAATCACCTAAGAGAACGTTTTCAAATCACGATCTTCCCAATTAAGACATTTCGTTGTCCCTAGCAGCTTCTTGTTTACGTTAAGTCACTGTAACTGACTGCAATATATACTGGGCAATAAACAGTAAGATAAGTTAGAAAGATTTTCCTTATTTTGTAATGATATTTTGCTTTCATGAACAAGAAGTATCTAAAAAAGAAACAGACAAAAAGAATAATATCTTAAAAACTGATGTTTCCCAAGTAATTTTCATCCCTTTGAAAAATTCCTTCATTTTGGCCGGGCACAGTGGCTCAAGCCTGTAATCCCAGCACTTTGGGAGGCCGAGGCGGGTGGATCACGAGGTCGAGAGATCGAGACCATCCTGGTCAACATGGTGAAACTCCGTCTCTACTAAAAATACAAAAAATTAGCTGGGCATGGTGGTGTGTGCCTGTAATCCCAGCTGCTCAGGACGCTGAGGCAGGAGAACTGCTTGAACCCAGGAGGCGGAGGTTGCGGTGAGCCGAGATCGTGCCATTGCACTCCAGCCTGGGTAACAAGAGCGAAACTCCGTCTCCAAAAAAAAAAAGAAAAAGAGAAAAATTCCTTCATTTCATCAACAGATGGACAGATAACAAAAGAATTCTGATCAAACATGAAGGTCAGATCACTCTGGATACAGCGTAAAGATTATAAAAGGCAAAACTATAGCAAACTGCACTTAAACAGACTACTACAAGAGTCCAGATGAGGCATGATGGACTTATAACAACATCAAGATAATTTTCGATCATCCCAAATAATTTCAAAAGTTTTGCCAAGTTTCACATTGACAAACTAAAACACAAGTGCTGATAGGGATACAATACAGAAAATTAGGGGAGAAGAGGGAAACTCACTAATGATGATAAGAGAGGCAATACAGACAGGCAGTTAGAAAACAGTATCCTGAGCTTATAGTATCAGGCAATAAGCAGTGACCCAGGCAAGCAGGTCCTTAGCATCGTAGAGGTCAGATATGCAGGTGGTATCCCAGCAATCAGGGAAAAACACAATAAGGAAACATGGCAGAAGGCAACACATCTAATTTTGTGGCTCTTGACACAGGAGATAGCAGAGAGCTCCAGCTATAAGAATGGAGTACAGGAATTTAAAAATAGGACACTGAAATACAGACAACCAGGACAGAGCAGAACAGATACAGATCTGTGCTCAAAGAAACCCACCTGCCTTCATTCATTCATTCATTCATTCATTCATTTTCAAACAATAAGGATTTATATGTCTCTCAACTCCCTGGCCACGAATTGGGTAAAAGCTAGATTAGGCAGCTCTTCTGCTGCACTGGATGTCATCTGGCATCATTTGGGATCATTAACTCATCTACATTCAGTTGATGCCTACACTGGGCTGAAAAATTCAAGAAGGTATCACTCTTACATGTCCTCGCTGAAGTACTCGTCCACAAGTGTCCGTCTCTCCTGTGAAAGTCTGGCTTCTTCACAGCACAGCAGTGTCAAGGTAGTCAGACTTGTTACATGGTAACTGGTTTCTACTGAGTAAAAGCAGAAGCTGACAAGCTTTTTAAAAGTTAGGCCCTAGCTGGGTGAGGTGGCGCACACCTGTAGTAGTCACAGCTACTTGGGAGGTTGAGGCAGGAGAATCACTGGAAGCTGGGAGGCGAATGTTGCAGTGAGCCAAGATCATGCTACTGCATTCCAGCCTGGGCAACAGAGAGAGATTCCATCTCAAAAAAAAAAAAAAGGCCCTTTAGATGCAGAAAAGTCAGGTCATTAATCTAAAATTCCTCAGGGAGCACTAGTTCATACAGAAAGAGGTGAAAGCAAATGGGTCACACAAATAAATGGGTCTAAAACTTAAATTTTAAATAATTAGAATTAGCTTAATCGTGTATCTACACAATAGAACATATATTTTTTAAAAAGAAGAAGAAAAAAGGGACAACGCTTTATATAATGAAGTCAAGTGACCTCCCAAGTATATTTTAAATTTAAAAATCATGGTACAAAACATTAATATATTAAATACCTTCTACATAAAAAGGTAGGGGGAAACAATAATCTATATTATATGTGTTTCTATTTGAATAAAATATATAAAATATTATTTGCATAGAATATATAAAAATAAAAGTAGTTATCTATACAGTACAGGAAAGAGTATCAAGACTTCCCACTATTACTATTATTTTGAAACTTGAACCATGTAGCCATGTTGCCAATTCAAATACGAAAATACAATTTAAATACAATTTTAAAATGACAAGTCTGAGAATCATGGTAATATATATTGCTGTATTAATTAAACATTGACTTATCTATACTTACTTTGCTGTAGACTAACATAATTATCTATGACTTGTCTGTACCATTTCTAGCTATATACTAGATTTCAAGTTCCTCTGAAGAACGAACAATAATCTTGATGATAAAGAGATGTCTTATTCAACAAGCACGGTGCCTGGTACCTAGTTGATGCTCAAAGAATACATTAAATTTGTCCCGGATTGGCTTTCCGTCTAAAGTCTCCTCCAATTCTGGATATAATTTTTAATTGTATTGCTGATGACTCATCTATACACAAGAATATACTTAGAATTCATATAAAAATGAACTAAGAGAAGCTCTTAACACAACTGTATAACAAAAAGACAAGATACAAATTTTGTTTTTTTTCTTTCCCTTTTTTTGTTCTTTTCGTTTTTTTACTTTCTGACAAGATCCAAATTTAAGTAAAAACAAAATAAACAGTGACCCTTAGATTACTCCAAAGACCTACCAAAAGATGGCATTTAAAATGGGAGCATGCAGCTATCCTAGATACCTACCAAAGTTCACGCAGGGCATTTTTTTGATAGTAGATGTTGCTATATAGTTTTGTTTACTCAACTTTAAAATAACCACTATAGTTTCCTTCTCTTAAGCCCAACAAATGTGAAGGCGTATGTAACCTTTGAAACAAAAGTATTTTTCTTGATGCTGTCCCCTATTCTTCCATGACCTGAGGTCTCTTACCTCTATGGCCAGACTTCTCAAAGAGTTGTCTCATCTATATTCACTGTACACTTGGTTTCCTCAATTTAGTTCATCACACCTTTCTACTATAACTTGTCTGCTAAAGCAACAAACTTCAAACTAGTACACCTCAGAAGAACCTTAGCATTTCAGCAGATCTTCCACACTACTACCACTCTGTAGCTCCCCATTAACCCTTTTAAGAATCTGTATGGTCTGAGACGAGACCTGGGGAGTTCATATTTTTCATTAGTATCTCAGTGATTCTGATACAGGTGGCTTGCCTGAACATACTGGAAAACCAACTAGCTAAGATTATCAATAACTTTCCAGTAGTCAAATTCAAAGTCTTTTGGTCTTCACTTTTTCTCTCAGCAGCATGACAGCTTCGTAAAATTCCTTACTTCATCATGATCTAGTACACAACCACACTCCTCTCACCACCCTTCTTTCAGTCTTCTTCAGTGGCTTCTTCATTTCCGAGACCCCTTAATCTTTCAATGATGGTAGTTAGGAGCTCTGTCAGTGTGCTTCTTCCTAACTTTATACATACTTCATAAGCAGCGGCAGTCACACTGCTTCGGCTACCATCTATATACAACCTTAAATCCTGCCACTTTGGTTCCATATATAGAGACTATGCAGTACAGGAGAGAAAAGAGGTTTCAGTATTAGATGAATCTGAATGCAAAATATTTACTCAGCTATTTACATAGTCACATGCCTAAAAACACATACCTTTCTGAATTTCAGCTCTTTTTTTCCTTTTAAAACTGGGGATAGCACCTTCCTAACAAATTTCTGTCCTGATTAAATGAAGGGGATAAAAGATTAAATGAGAAGTTCTCTTTACTACATGGACCTGGCAGCATGCCCTGAGGACCCCATGCCACAGGCCTCAGAGGTGAAAGCAAGGAGAAATGAGACAACTAATGTGGGGTCAGAGGATTGGCACATACAAGGGGATCCAGCAAGTAAGTAAATACACTGAGGAGACAATAGGAACCAATTTCTCACTGCTAGAGAAGAGATTTACAAATACAGAAAGAGAAAAGGCTAGATGAATCCTGAGATGTTAGACTGGAATTGGTTGTATCAGTGTGAACTTTTAAAATACCTGCACATAGGCACAGAAACAGATTCAGATGTACGTATACATATATGAATTTCCTAGCTCTATCCCCCTAAAAGTGACGATATATCAGCAGAAATGAACACACTAAACACTGGAATCTGTTTCTAAATATCACCTATAGTTAAAAAAAAAAAAAAAAAAACACCAGGATTCCTTGGAGAAATAAATGATTTCAGAGCTGGAACAGGGCAATATTAAGATCATCTGGAACAGGCGTCCCCAAACTTTTTACACAGGGGGCCAGTTCACTGTCCCTCAGGCCGTTGGAGGGCCGCCACATACTGTGCTCCTCTCACTGACCACCAATGAAAGAGGTGCCCCTTCCTGAAGTGCGGCCGGGGGCCGGATAAATGGCCTCAGGGGGCCACATGCGGCCCATGGGTCGTAGTTTGGGGACGCCTGATCTGGAACATCTTGATAGGCCCAAAAGTAAGGAAACACACCAAGAAGGGGACAGGGTCAAGGAGGATAGAGGAGCCAACTTAAAGGAGTTCTCACTGGCCAAATTTGGGACAATTTGACCCACAAAATAAAATTTTAAAATGACAGTAACTAATAAAAACCACTAAACAGAAACAAGCCCAGGAGTATATATTGATATAAATGAATGAATGAATGAATGGAGAAGAAGGGGGAAATCTTCTTTCAGTAGAATATGAACTAATAAATGTAGGTGACAACTTTCACAGTTGTGGCTGATTCAGGCAGCAGTCATCAGACCTGAAGGCTAGTGGTTAGAGGTCTGATGAGGAATATTGACACACTCCTAGATACCTTTTCACACAAGAATTCTCAATTACAAAAGGAAAAAATGATAACGTCATAGTAGAGAAACCCAGCAGACTTGAATTTAACAGGTGTTCAAAGTTAAACATCACTAGCAGTAGGAATATACAGCACATCTCCCAGTGACGTACTAAGAATATCACATTATTTCTATGGCATTCCTGCCAACAATGCACTCAGTCTGCACATGAGGAACCATTAGATGAACTTAAGTTGAGGAACACATTATAGAAAAAAGGACTCTACTTGTTAAAATTGTCAAGGTCATAAAGGACAGGGAAATATTGAGGAACCATTTCAAACTGATGGAGACTAAAAGATGTGACAATTAAATGTAATGTGTGAACCTGAATTGGATCCTGGACCAAAAAGAAGAGAGAGATACTACTGGGATAGTGGGAAAAATCTGAATGGCATCTAGGGACCTGAAGGTAGTGCTATATCAATGTTACTTCCTGATTTGACAGTTATATAGGAGACTGTCTTGTTCTGCTACATATACACTAAAATATTTAGGAGGTATAGGCGTCATATCTGCAACCTGCTCTCAAATAATTCAGAAAACTGTCAAATGAAATTAGAAATGGTGCATTCCCCTGAAATGAAGAAAGAAGGATTAAAATGTAGGACCAGAGATGACAGATAATGAGGTTGGTTCACTGAAATTTAAGAATCCAATTAGATATAGCAGAAAAAGGGAAGAGGCTAAAGACAATTCCAACATTACCTCTTGGGGCATCTGGAAAAGAAGGCTTTACTGAGCCAAGCACAAGGAGATGTTCCAGGCTCATCTCGCATTGTGTATACACATGATATATAGCTAGTACAATGTTAAAAATTAGGTGAAGGCAATTCAGGAGTTTTGTCATATTTTTTTTTTTTTTTTTTTTTGAGACGGAGTTCCGCCCTTGTTACCCAGGCTGGAGTGCAATGGCGCGATCTCGGCTCACCGCAACCTCCGCCTCCTGGGCTCAGGCAATTCTCCCGCTTCAGCCTCCTGAGTAGCTGGGATTACAGGCACGTGCCACCATGCCCAGCTAATTTTTTGCACTTTTAGTAGACACGGGGTTTCACCATGTTGACCACGATGGTCTCGATCTCTCGACCTCATGATCCACCCGCCTCGGCCTCCCAAAGTGCTGGGATTACAGGCTTGAGCCACCGCGCCCGGCTGTCATACCTTTTTTGAGATTTCTCATTAGGTCTGAAATTATTTCAAAATGTTAAATGAGAACTCGTGACAACTCTGCTGTCTACCAAACACCTGGCTCACTGGAAGTGCTTGATAACAATCATTTGGCCTTCCCTTGCTAAAAAAGGGAAGTTGCCAAAGAAATCTTAGCATCATCTTTAACTCTTCCCTACCAAGTCCAAATGGACTCTCAAGTCTAGTGAAACTAGTCAGTTTCCAGTTCTAATCTTATATCCTTATCTATATTTTCCTATTTTTAGTTCCTATCATCCCTCCCCTGAACCACTACAACTGTATCTGGTCTCTGTTTCACTTCTAATCTCATCCTTGCATTATCCTTGTATCTTCGCATCATTATCTACAAGTCAGGAGTTACCTTTCAAAATCTACATCTAATCTTACCATCCCTTATTTAAATACCTACAATTGTTCCTGAATGTTAATGCTGATTCTGCAAGAGGCAGACTAAATGAAGCTATTTCACACATACACACACACATGCACACACACCAGTGAAGTGGAGGCGGCAGTGGGTAAAGGGAAAGAAAAAGAGGGAGAAAGAGGGGGGACTCTGACTTACCTTAAGCTTACTTCAGGATTTAGTATTTATTTCTGACTACATAGTGGATGCCAAGGGTGAGTAGATACCATAAACTTTCCAATACTTAGAATCTCTAAAACAGTGGTTTTCCCAATCCTTTTCCCAACTTGGCAACAAAGAAAATAATTTCTTAGCACACTGGAATAAGCCACAAAGGCTATTCAAAGCCAAAAGAAACCATCCTGGGGTGGGATGGGGGGAGGGGATCTAATATGCCCAGGTCCCATAAGCTGAAGAGTATCTTGCTCTCCAACACACCGGTAAACGCTTCATGGCACACTGGTTGGAAAGTTCTATTTTAAAGGCTTTAAAATGATCCCACTCATTGCCCAAACACAACGACCCTCACAAGGCTTCATTTCCCACTGCAATCAACACCTACACACATACACAAAGACAAAGATTCACTCACAGGAACCGGCAACCACACCCAACCCAGACACAGACATATCCAACAAGACAACTCACATTTCTCCAAACGCACTATGCATCCTTTCATATTTTGACCTTTTGTACATGCTGTTCTCTCTACCCAGATCAATTCCAAATGATCCTCAAGACCATGTTCAAATGCCACTTCTCTTTCCCCAGATCTTATTACACTGTCACTATGAATTGTAATTGTTTGTTGACATGTGTTACCATCCTAGAATTTGAGCTCAAGGACACAAATCACGTCTTATTTACCTTTATACCATTGCTCCCACTACAATGGGCATTTCAAATGTTTGCTTAACTATATATAAAGGAATGTTCACTACGTCATCCCCAAATAAACCAAAATTTTCAAATTACATTAACTAAAACAATGAAACACAATTATATTAGCATTTTTTTCCCCAAAACAAAGGGGCAACACCCACCTAGGTACTTTTGTAAGACAGAGATCTGGCATAGAAATAAATATTCATGACACCTGACCTTATCCCAGTCCTGGGTGTTTTAAACTGAGGAAATAAACAAAAAAATTGGTAGCAAAAGGTAAATGTCTAAATCAGTTACGGTATATCACGTGAATGTTAACTATCATTTAAATTACATTCATTGACTTTGGTGGCTTTGGGTAGCTAAAATAAATAATATTCATGAAGATGGGAATAGGAAAATGGAAGAAATAATACCAGCTATCACTTATTGACCATCTCTTCTATTTAAAGCACACTGCTACATGCCTTACATATAATGTAATCTTAATCGTCACAACAATTCAAGGCCAACTGGCCAACTGACTCAGAAATTATATAATTTGCCCAAGGTTTTTGAGGCTAGATTCCACACCAGGTTTGACTCCAAAGTCTATGATCTTTTCCCTACATTCACAGCCTCTACTATACAATGTCCCCAATACATTACTCTCAAAATTCTATCTCTATCACACAACTTTATTTTTAAAAATATGAACAATTACCTGGAAGGAAACAAAAAATATCTATTACAGTATCAAGGGTAAATGTTGTCACAGTATTTATCTTTTTTTTAAATTAGCAACGTTTTAAAGAAGCACTGCTGAAAAATTGACTAAATTTATGAGGCAATACAAAAGAAACAATTCCTGTTTTAATTTTTTTAACCTAAGAAAATTAAGGAAACAGAGGAGTAACATAAAAACTTAAGAAGGAAAAAAAAAAAAAGCTTAAGAAGAATGTACTGAACTATATCTAAACAAGTATATATTTACCTAAGGGTACTTATTACCTAAGGGTTCATTAACTGATCCTGTGAGTGAATTAAGCAGCATTCTTCCAAAAACAGGTGAATTTTGAAAAAGGTTTAAAGAGGATGCACATGGATGGAGATGGAGATATTTAAATTAAAAAAACAAGGACAAAGGAAAAAACAAGAATATTTTCCTTTTTAAGCAAGAATGAGAAACAAGGTTAATGAGATGAAGTTGGTGGAAAGTCTTCAAGGCCAAACAGGTAAATTTGGAATGAACTTGATAAGCAACAAGGAACTCCTATATATTTTTAAACGGGACAGTGGCATGTTAAAATATGGCCTTTAAAGATTTAAACTTTGTTCCAACATAAAGTACGGCCTTGAGTTACACAGTGTTTTTGCCAAACAATTGCGGGAGGTAGGGAATAATCTATTATCCTTTATGTGTGCTTTACACATACTCTTCTCAAAAAGAGAAACTGACTAAACAAAAATCCTTAGGTAATGGGTGAGCATATTGGGGAGGGGATCCTTTTAGATATAATGCTTGTGAATATTAAATGCTGCTGTACATTTTAATAAGAATCACAGAACTTTAGAGCAAGAAGGAACCTTGGAGATAATCTTTTAGTGGCAACCCTTTTATTTTCACACCAGATTAAATTGAAGTCCAGAACTAAATAACTTGCCTAATGTCACACATAAATAAGCTAGTGAAAGATTAAATACTAGAACTCAGATTTTCTAAGCAGCAAGACCTACAGTTATGCTGTCCAATACTATAGCTACTAACCACATCTAGCTATAAATTTAAATTGATTAAAATTAAATACAATTTTAAATTTAGTTTCTCAGACATGCTCATCAACTTTTAAGTGCTCCATAGCCACACATGGTTAATGGCTACCACATCTAACAGTGCAAAAAATATTTCTATCAATACTTGCCAATTATACTTCAATAAAGTTGAAGGAAAAGAGAATATTTCCATCACTGCGGAAAGTTTAGTTGGACAGAACCAATCTAAAGAATAAGTTTTAGAGAATTACACTTACTAGAAGTATGAGCCTGGACAAGTTATTTCATTTCCCTTAGCTTCTATTTGGCAGGGAGAGGACAGGGGATTAGTAATACCTGCCTCATAAAGTATACTTGGTGAGTGGGATAACATGAAAAATCCCTTATACGGTGTCTGGCACTTAACAGGCAAATACTAACACTCTTCCCTTCTGGATCCTTTTTTCTTTCTACTACTCTCTATATATTCCTTGTTAAAAGATACAAACACAGTAACCAACCCAAATCGGTATCTTCCCTTCAAGATAGTCTATAGGATGTAATTTTCATTTTGTTCTTACTAATTTCTTCAAATACCTGCATCTCTCTTCCAATGTTTCACTTAGGAATAATGAAATGAAGAATGACTGTGAGGGAAAATGACCCTAATGAAATAAAAGAGAGTCTAATAAATTTCTCCTCCTCTTTTTCTCCATTCATGCAAAAGATAAGAAATTATGCTCTTCCTAAACAATGGTACTTTCTTATCAATACGGAAGATCCTACGGCATTTCTACATTATATCCCATCTCACCATCTGTACTACTGAGTAAATATTAAATGAGATAATAACACCTCCTTCCTATAGTACTTCGCTGGTAAACAATAAAAAGGATTTTCAGAATGCTAAGCCAATCTTCAAGGCTTCACAGCTTATTCTAGTAAACTGGCAAATTCAGCAAATCTGGACTGCAGTATATCAAAAACTTCATAACATGCAATAACCCAGAAAACCAACAAAATTCAACTCAGCTCATAAACTTCTACCAATAACTAAATTTTATATAGGAGCAACAATTCATATTTAGCCACAATAAGTCACTAACCATTCATTCCTAGTGAATTGATCAATTTTGTATTCTAACAAAGAATTCAGGCAGAACTTTTAAACATTTGTCTTTAAACACACACCAAACAAGATTTCCACATATTTTTAGAAAAGTTTTCTTCTTTAAAAGTGACCATATTAACTCTCAAGCATGGGCAAAAGTACTCTCAATAACCAACCTCCTTGCAATTATCTGGTAGTCTCTTATTTTGCTCCTTAAAGACAACTTTCTAAAAGCCATGATCACTGATGCTGCTTTTAGAGTTTGTAAGTCATACATACTAACAGTTAACAATGGATATTGTTCTTTACACCTCAATTACGTTTAACAGACAAAACTATTTTAAAAAAAAATACAAATCACAGTTTAATAACAATCTAAGGAAGTCATACAAGTTAAAAAAAAAAAAAACTGAAAAGTTTGTATTACTATCTCTATTATACTTTTTTTTTTAAAAAGTTAGGCATGTATGCCCAAACTCATTAAATCAAGTATGTGAGATCTACAATTTTTTAAAAGTCCTTCAACAATAATGAAGTGTACACTGGTCACAGTAGAATAGTTCAAATGAATTTTCCTGAGGCTGCATTCTAAGTACATCCGACCCAGAAAGTATTTTTAGCAAGTATGTTCAATCAATGCTGGTTTTATACCTAGCCTAAATTAGAAATTGGGTGTTATAAATTTAAAGTAACAATGTTACTAGGGTCATTTTTAAAGATATTTAATTAGAACATAAGAAAAAAACACAAGTTTGACTCAATTCAATACCTACAGCTCTGAAGCTAAGATGCTAAAAAATAGGCAGTAAGAAAATCATATCCTCATCTATTACTACTTTTGAGGAACTTGTGATTTTCTAACTTAATAAACGTCAACCTACTCACTTAATATTTTTAAAAACTACAAAATACTGATGCGTCCTTGGATTTTAGAAATCTCTTGCCAAATTTTTTAAAGAGACTAGCAAAATCACAAACACTCTCATGTACAAAAAAGACTGTTTCTCTTAAAAATCACTCAAGATCATATTATGGGACCGTGTGTGTTTCAATCCAAAATGTAACAAAGATATGTGTATCACAAAAAATGAGAAGACATAAAAATTGCTTTTGTGGTAATTGGAGCATAAATTTATTCTGACAAAAAATGGTTTTGTCCACAAAATGATCACACTTTATAAGTGCATAAAAAGGTTCTCTACAATACACAAACTTTTGCTTACAAGTTTTCTTTAAAAGAAAGCTGAATTTATACTAATCAAATTCAAGATTTAAATAATATATCTAGCTCTATTCCATTAAGCACACTTTAGGCTCTGAACAGTTCTTTATTTTAAGGCCATCTCCTTCCCCCTTAAAATTGAAAAGAAAATTTTTTTTCCTCTTGTACATTAAAGTTCAGAAAACCAAGATTTAAAAATATCCTGTCTTTTACTCTTCCAGTCTTCTTTTTACTCTAATTGCCTTTTACAAGTCGGATACATGGGCCTTTTGTTTTTATCTTTCTCCATAAATATGTTTTAAATGTGGCCAATCAGCTGTACTGTTTCAACTGAGCCCAAGATCTGGACACAGAAACTTATTATTACTGAAATCTCTTATTCGAAAAGCAGCTGGCATATTGCAGATGTATAACAAGTTATCCTAGAACAAGCGTTTCGAAAAATCCTGCAAATCGTCCTTGTACATACTGATGTCACTAAATGATGCAAGCCCAGACATAAAATCCATCCTAAGTTTTGCAGAAACATCCACACATAATCTGTGCAACTGTAAGCTGTTCCATTTGATGGAAACCCTGCGAAATGCTTAGGCATTTACCTACATCTCAACTTTTTTTTTTTTTTCCCTCAACTACAGATTCCCAAATACAGGTATATACTGGTAGAATCATAACAGGCTTAAAACTTCAATGGTAGGAATAGTTGGCTTATGCAGCGTGCAAAAAGGGCTCATTTGAGCCCATTTTTTTACAAAAGGAATTCTACCAGCAATGGAAAACTCAAGATTCCAAAGCTTTACCTGGAGTGTAGGTGCCGGGGAACATTCCATCTCCGCATCTCTATTCCATCCCTCGTCCCTTCGCTGAACCATAACAGAGATTTTAACTATAACCCCCGAGAGCCCCACGAGCAGAGGTCTCAGTAAGAAAGCGTGGTTTTTTGTTTTGTTTTGTTTTGTTTTGTTTTGTTTCCCCTTCCTTTTAAATCATTCTTGTACCTCTGACTTGCCCTACCTGGCTCACTTCCCAGGAGCCACACATGCAGGTAAGATCCTCGCGTTCAACGTGCAGGGCCGAGAGGCCGGCGGGGACCGGAGAACCTCTTACCTTCGTATATCACAGCCGCGTCCTCTCGGCTGGAGATAAAAAGCCTCGAGGCCCCGGCGCGCCGGGGAAACCGCGTTCGCCGTGCCGCCCCGGGGGGCTACCTCAGTGCCCCCCGAGCAGCCGCCGCCGCTGCGGTCGCGCCACGACCCGGAGCCGCCAGCACCACCTCATGCTGCTGGGCAGCCGCGGGCCGGCGCCGCCAGGGAGGTGGCAGGGAGGCGGGCAGCCGGCGCCCTCGCCTACCTCCCTGCGGGGATGAGATAATCCACACCCCCCACAAAAGTGCGGGGGGGAGGGGGCCTGGCCCCAATCCTCCGACCCCTCGGCCAAAGCCAAGTCTCTTTCTCCCCGGCTCAGGCCCAATTCCGGCCGCTGGGACCCAGGAGTCCTGAGAGAACAATGTTGGTGGTGGGGCGCGAGGAGCGGAAAAGCGCGCTGCACGGCGTGAGCGGGCGGGCAATCCTGGGCAGCGTTTGTGTGTGAGAGTGCAAGAGGAGCTCAGTCGCCCCCCTCCTTCTCCACCTCCTCTTCCTCCCCCTCCTCCCCCTGTCTCTTCCTCCTCCCTCCAGCACACCCCCTCTCCTAGGCCGCAGCATAGCAACCGAACATGGCGGCTGCGCAGGCGCCGCCAGTCAGCGTCCAGGAGCCGCGGCGGCCGCGGCAGGAGACGATCTCGCGAGAGGCGAGGCCAAAACCCTTCCCCGCTAGCGCGGGGAGAAGTCGCAACAGTGGGAGCGCAGAGGGACACGCAGGTGCGAGAGAGGCCGGCCTAGGAGGATTGGGAGGGCGGACAGGAGGCAGAGGCGGAGCGCCGGGTCCCCGCCCCGCAGCCGCGTCGCCATTGGTTGCTTGGCCTGCGACCCCTGCTGCACCCTCTGAACTGAGGGACCTGATGGTGGGACCAGAAGCCTCTGTTAAAGGGGAAAACCAGACCTCTTGGCACCAAGTCGCCCCAACCTCAGTGCTCATAGAGGATATAGGTTTTGGGGGCAGTTTTGAATCATTTCCCCTCCTAAACATAGGCTCCAAAACTAAGCCTCAGCAACCGATCTTCGTTTATAAAACAAACGTTTGGCGGTGACTTCTGTGTGCCTGGACGGTGGTTTGCTTTTTAAAATTTAATTTACTCCAATAACATGAATTTGGTGTTATCACGGCAGGGATTTTAGCCAGGTGCGTTATAATGTTTTATTGGTGATACAAACTTATTGGTCATTGAACAGTTGCCTACTGGCGGGTGACCTCAGCTGAAATGGGGAAAGAAGGGATTTGGGGACCACCACAGTAACTTTTTGCCCAGTTTTGGTAAGCGCCCTTTTCTGTCGCCAAGCGCCTTCTTTGCTTTTAGCTTGAGCATCCTATCGGAACTGACCTTTATCAAGACCGCGTTCCCTCCAAGGCGACAAAATGACTACAAATCAGGGGAATTGGATCAAATCTGGAAAAGATGGCAATTCGTATTGACTCTCTTCTCCCTCACACCTGTTAGGTTTTTCCATTTGGAAAAGACAACTTGTCGATCCATGTTTCCTGCTGTGCTTCTTTCACTTAATTTTCTTCCCACATCTCTTGTAGCCAGTGTTCATTCATTCCTTCCTTAAATATCCATTCCTGCCTCTGACTCTCCATTTTGTCTTTGATCATGCCATTCCTCTGCTAAAATGCTCTTCACCTCATTGTCATCTGCCAACATCCAGTCATCCTCCAACCAAAGATCATATGAGACTTCCATCAGAAATTGAATGTTTCATATAAATGGAATCATACAATATGTAATTTTTTTTTTTTTTTTGAGATGGAGTTTTGCTCTTGTTGCACAGGCTGGAGTGCAAGGGTGCAATCTCAGCTCACTGCAGTCTCCACCTCCCAGGTGCAAGCGATTCTCCTGCCTCAGCCTTCCAAGTAGCTGGGATTACAGGCATGAGCCACCACGCCTGGCTAATTTTGGGTGTTTTTAGTAGAGACGGGGGTTTCTCCATGTTGGTCAGGCTGGTCTTGAACTCCTGACCTCAGGTGATCCGCCAGCCTTGGCCTCCCAAAGTGCTGGGATTACAGGCATGAGCCACCGCACCTGGCTACAATATGTAATTTTTGTTTTGAAGCAGGTTCTCGCTATGTTGTCCCGATATGTTGTCCAGGCTGGTCTCCAACTCCTGAGCTCAAGAGATCTTCTTGCCTTAACCTTCACAGTAGCTGGGATTACAGGTGCAAGCCACCTGGCTTATATGTAGTCTTGTTTCTGGTGTGAAGCATGACACAAAAGTTCCTGAGTGGAACTTCCCCTACAAGTCACCAGAATGGACCCTTTGAAGTTACCAGTACTTACCATTATTCCTGGAAAAATCTGAGTTCACCTTGGGTCTCCCTGCCTGCAACCCTTTGTCCTTAAAAAAAGAGAGGGAGCTTTGAACTGTGCCCCAGCCTCACATGGGCGGATTGAAAATTGAATTGGGGGCGGGGCACAGTGGTTCACGCCTGTAATCCCAGCACTTTGGGAGGCCAAGGCAGGCAGATCACCTGAGGTTGGGAGTTTGAGACCAGCCTGACCAGCATGGGGAAACCTGTCTCTACTAAAAATACAAAAAACTAGCTAGGTGTGGTGGTGCATGCCTGTAATTCCAGCTACTTGGGAGGCTGAGGCAGGAGAATGTCTTGAACCTATGAGGCAGAGGTTGCAGTGAGCCGAGAGCGTGCCATTGCACTCCAGCCTGGGCTACAAGTGCGAAACTCCATCTAAAAAAAAAAAAAAGGAAGAAAATTGAATTGGGAAATAATAAAATAGTACATCTCACACATTAATGTACATGCTGATCACCTGGGCTCTTATTAAATGGCAAGTTCTAATCCATTAAGTCCAGAGTGGGCCCTCAGACTCTGCATTTCTTTTTTCTTTTTTTTTTTTTTTTTTTGTAGAGACAGGGTCTTGCTGTGTTGCCCAGGCTTGTCTTGAATACTCTTGGCCTCAGGCAATCTTCCTGCCTTGGCCTCCCAAAGTGCTAGGATCACAGGAGTGAGCCACTGCACCTGGCCTAGAGACTCTTTCTAATAAGCTCCCTGGCTTTTGGACCACCCTGGAGGAGCAAGGGTGTAAACTACTGTTCCTTAAAGTGGAGTCTAAGAAAATATATCTGCAAATTCTCTACAAAAATATGTAAATATTTTGCTCTTACTTAAATTATGTTCTTTTTAAAGTTCATATATTCTAGTCGCTATGCTGGATCATTTGATGACCACCTTGTAACAAAACACTGCACTTGATTTTGTATTTGGCACCAACCACAGATTTAATTTTCTGGGGTTAATGGGAAAAGAATGGAATACTTCTTGTGGAAAGGACAGCATTCTGGCTAAGTGAAGGTCATGCATCCTTACGGTACACTGCACAAAAGTTTAACAGAAATTCAAATAGAGAAGAATGTTGGGATAATTAAGTCAATTATAAGCATGCCAAGCAAAAAAGCTCATGCCATAGCAGTGAGTTCCATATTCTCATTTCAAAGGACAATTTAATTTCAGCAAAACAACAAATATCATTCACCACGTTACAGACATAATATTAATTGAACTTTTTAGTTTTGTGAATTTAATTTCTAAAATTGTCTTAGTTTTATAGATGTGAGCTATAAGAATAAGAAATTATTACCTGAAGTTTACATAATTAAGAGACATAATTAAAAGAGCTTAACAGTTGGAAGTTAGCAAGAATTTTTTTTTTTTTTTTTTTTTTCATTTAAAAGAGGCCTCAAACATTACTGGATATTGGCAGACACTACTATTGACTGATTTTTTTCCTTGTCTGCCCCCTGCCCTTGACTGTGCTTTGGGAGAATAAGAGCAAAGGTTATATCCACACTTGGAGAATGTTGGCAGGCAAGGACTGGCCTTTTTGCACTGTGTGGTGGATGGTAGGACCTCTCTTCACCCTGGGTAGCTATAGCCAGAAGGGAACAGGGATTTGTTCTTGCCTGTATGGGCCTTGGCAGTGACCCCAGGCAGCAGCAGTGGAGAAGCAGCTTTGACTAGGCGCTATGGCTGACTCACCAGCCACCCACTGTCAGTAACTGGAGAGGACCCCTTTGGAAGAAATGAGTAACCCTGGGATCACTGGGGATATTTAGGGAGAAGAACCTCATGGGAAAGTTGGACTCTACTTGCTAGGTAGAGCTCAGAGTGGTATGAATTTTAACTTCAGAAAGCACATGACTTAAAGTGACTTGATTTTGCACCCACGCTGGTGAGGTGAGACATACAAGGTATTTAGGCTTTTGGTCAAATGTGAATCCTAACCTGGTCTCCGATAGGAGACCTTAGTTAGATACATGTATGCCTTAGCTAGTCAATTAAGGGAGAATTTCATCTTTTTACCTGCCTGGAATCTTTATGCATAACTTAAAAGCAAAAATAAGCAAATTTAAATAATTTAAATATTTAAAGAGGTGTCACACATGTTTCTAATAAGTTCAGGATTCTGTGACTTGGGCTTCCTTTAATCACAGAACTGTGTTAAATATACTTATAAAAATTAAAAATCCTACACCATATACCTCTGAGGCAGTTGACCCAGATTTGTCACCATGTCAGCATGAAAATAAAGAAGGAAAGATCCTAAAGAAAGATCTTTCCTTCTTTATTTTCAGCAATTCTTTCCTTTCTTTCCTTTCTTGCTGAATAGCAGAAGCCCCATTAGCAATCCTGATATCAGGAAATCTACCAAAATGTAAAAATTTAAAAATCTAAGACTTCCTCCTACTCTCAGTCCCTCTCTCAAAAGGTAGGCACTATTGACAGTTCTTGTGTATACTTCCAGGATTTTCTCTGAATATATAAGCTAAGCCTATAGTTCTTTTCCCTACACACAAGGGATCATACCATATTTCACTTACAAACGTGTGTGGAAATCATTACTTAACAAAACATATAGATACATGTCGTTCTAAGGGTTGAGCCATAATGTATTTAACTTTCTCTAATTAATAGGCATTGGGCTGTTTCTAGTGCTTTACTGTTACAAATAATACTCCAAAGAACATTTTCATCCTAAAATTTCATACGCGTAATAAAGCATTTCTTTAAGACAAATTCCTGGAAATCCAATTGCTGGGTTGAAGTGTATGGCCATGTTTTACTTTGATAAATGCTGCCAAATTGACTACTGATTGCACTCACTGTGTGAGAGTTATTACTACTATAATCCACCTCTTCCTTATCATTCTGGGTTTTGTATTTTTCACAATCCAAAAAGAAACTCCGTATTTTCTTCTAGTGCTTTTAGTTGTATGTTTAAAATACTTAAAAATCCATGATCCTGATCTCAGGATTGCTAATGGGTCTTCTGCTGCTATCTGGGAAATAATTTTGGCGTAAGGGGATAGAGATGCAGCTTTATTTATTTTTTTGTTTTAAATAACTGTCCAGTTGTCCTAATACCACCTTATGGAATGAACATACACACACACACACACACACAAATGTGTGCACATGTGCGCACAAAATTGCTTTTATCAGATAGGAAATTCTCAAAAGTTTTTTTTTTTTGATCTGGACTTTTTTTTTTAAATTTCATGCCATTGAACTATTTACTCCATCTCTATTTTCATTTCTTGTTGCTGCTGTAACAAATTACCATAACTTTGGCTGCGTGTGGTGGTTAATGCCTGTGATCCCAGCACTTTAGGAGGCTGAGGTGGGTGAATCACCTGAGATCAGAAGTTTGAGACCAGCCTGGCCAACATGGTGAAACCCATCTCTGCTAAAAAAAAAAACGAAAAAAAAAAAACAAAAAAACAAAAAATTAGCCAGGCGTGGTGGCACATGCCTGTTGTCCCAGCTACTCGGGATGCTGAGGCAGGAGAGTTGCTTGAACCCAGGAGACGGAGGTTGCTGTGAGCAGAGATCACGGCACTACACGCCAACCTGGGCAACAGAGTGAGACTCCATCTCAAAAAAAAAAAAAAAAAAAAAACACAACAAATAAAATTACCATAACTTTAGTGGCTTAAAAGAGCACAAATGTATTATTTTACGGTTCTGGACATCAAAAATGCAAAATAGGCTGCCAAGCTGTGTTCCTTGAGGAGGCTGTAGGGGAGAGTTTCTTTCCATGCCTTTTCCAGCTCCTGGAAGTCACCTGCATCCTTTGGCTCCTGGCTCCTTCCACCATCTTCAAACCTAGTATCATGGCATCTTCAAATCTCTCTCATCATCTTTTCTGCCTTCTTTCATCCTCTTTCCTCCCTTTTGTAAGAATCCTTGTGATTGCATTGTGTCTACCCACATAATCCAGGATAATACCCACATCTCAAAATCTTTAACCACATCTGCAAAATCCGTTTTGCCATGCAAGCTAACATTCATAGGTGTGATGGATTAGGGATTTTTGGAGGCCATTATTCTGTTGCTATGGTCTCTAATACCAGGCTCTTTTACTACTGGAATTATTATATAATGAGTTTTAATATCCAAAAGAGTTCATTGCTGCTTATAACTTCTTTTTCCCAGATAATGTATTTTTTTTTTCTTTTTTTTTATCTGAGACAGAGTCTTGCTCTGTTGCCAGGCTGGAGTGCAATGGCGTGATCTCAGCTCACTGCAACCTCCGCCTCCTGAGTTCAAACAATTCTCCTGCCTCAGCTTCCCAAGTAGTTGGGACTGCAGGCATGCACCACCACACCCAGCTAATTTTTGTATTTTTAGTAGAGATGGGTTTTCACCATGTTGACCAAGATGATCTCGATCTCTTGATCTTGTGATCCGCCTGCCTCAGCCTCCCAAAGTGCTGGGATTATAGGCGTGAGCCACTGCGCCCAGCTGAACATATTTTTAATTATGTGAATTTAAAATTTGTGAGTCCTTGTTTGTGACTGAAATAATAAATTACATCAACAGCCTATATAGTGTAGCTGGTATGGCATGTATGGATAATCTGAAAAAAAAAAATCCATTATAATTGTGTCTATAGAATGTAATGTGTATGTAGAAATGTGTTCTTAGGATGCTGATTATGCATGTTATAAACCACTTAATTTTCTGTCTTCCTAATGTAAACATTAATGCAAGTCAGTCCCCAAATTTTCATTCACTTAAAAAAATATATTGCTCACTTGCAATTTGCTAGACACAAGAGGTGGCCATTGCCCTCAAGTCAAGTATTTTCTATTCTTAGGATTGTGACTTAGTGGATTGTGAAGTCAGTTTGGTGGATCATGACTGGCATTTTGAGAAAAAAGAAAAGAAACTGGAATAGACTAGAAAATATCAGTGTATCGCACAACATGAAGATAAGCATTGTACCGTGAAACTTTTAACTTTGGTTATGTGTTTGGGTGTTAGTGTGAATATGGGTTGCAATATAAAATCTGTTTCTTACTTTGGATGTGGTGGCCAGAAAGTTTGAGAGCTTCTGGTCTGAAGGGAGAACCAATAAATAAGTAAACAACACAAATTAGAATGAAGAGTGCTTTCACAGATTAAACTGTAAACTCCATGAGGACAGAACCAAGGACTATTTAACTCATCATGATTCCACCGTAGCCTAAACTAATGTGTCATAGACCATCAGCCCTTAGTTACTGTTCTTCAATAGATGCATGAATGGTGTGGCCCTAGAGTGCTAGGGGAAGCCGTGGAAGGAGATCAAACAACCAGCACGTTCTGTGCCTTACATTTTGCATGGTTTCCATTAAGAATCTTGGACTGTGGAGACAAAGTTTGGTGAGGAATACGACCTGATATAAAATTAAAGACCGTGCAAATCTTGTGAAAGGGAACCTTGAGGGACCTTGAGTGACATCTAGTGGATTCTTTGACCAACGGGGAGACACCAACCTAAGGAAATCTGTTTCCCATTAGGTGAAATATTATTGAATATGCTGTTTGCTTTTGAGAGAGAGAGAGAGAGAGAGAGAGAGAGAGAGAGAGAGAGTTGGGCTTCATCCATTCATAGTGTATAAATGTTATTTTATTTGTGGGTGAATTTATCTGTAGGTTTATTTATCTGTGCCCTTTGTTATGTATTGGCTTTGTCCATAGGAGCTTTATCATCAGATTGTAAATTCTTGATTAAGCTTCATGACTTTATAATGTGTTACTCAGCACCTGGTACAGCATTGTCAGGTATGCTTTCAGGTGTCTAATAAATGCCTGTTGTTGGCTGGCTGACATGTTTTAGTCATTCATTCAACCTGTGGTCATTGATTGGATACCACCCACATTAAGGATTTCATTCCTGGCTGCATGTTAGAAACACCACAGAAATTTTTAAGAAATGCAGATGCCCTTGCCACACCATAATCCAACCTCAATTCTCATTTAATTAGTCAGGGTGGAGCTGAAGCTTCTCTCTATAGATGGATATAGATAAAGATTTTTTTTTTTAGTTCTCAAGATGATTCTGCTGTGCAGCAGGGTTGACATTTGAACAGGCACTGAATGTCATACACTATCAATGTAAAACAGGGAATCCCCTATCCTCTATATTGGTACGTCCCAAACTGTCTGGGGTGAAAGGCCAATCCACCATGGACCAGTATTTTTGTAGAAATAAATTACTATAAAATGAAGTGAATAAACAAAGACATATAGCATATTTTAAAAGCCCCACATTTTTATTACATTCAACAGAAATTAATTACTCTGTCAAATTTGTCAAAAATGTTCTAACTCTTACTCTCAATTTCTGGATGTATCTTGTTTTGGACAGGTGACAAACCATTTGCATCATGGTACTTTGAGTCACACTGCTTTCTATTACATTCTGCATGGAGATGGGGGCAAGAAGACAGAGGAGATGCAAAACCTACCAGTAATAGTAGTAGCAGGACACATAGATTGTTCTTATTGCATTAAAAAAGGAGGCTCGCTGACCTCTTAGTTAGTGCCTTCCATTAGGCAGAGCCCCATGGAGCCACTGGGGCCCAGAGCCTAATCCTTGGCTTTACAGAGCCCAAATTTTGTTCTTCTTAGTACACACATTAATCAGTCACTTGGCACTGTCCATATGCTAAATTTTTTTTTTTTAAAGAAACTGGTTATAAAGTAAAATCACTCTCTTTTTTAAAGCAAATCACCTTTGGAAGGGACTAGATACTGATGTTTGCTGTAATGATAGCCTCTTTCCAGTATGAAGGTCTCCATGCATGAGAAGGTTATTTAGGGAACATAGAATGGAGATCTCTCCCAGCCCCACCATGGAGCATCCCCCGCTAGTGGTGACAGTACTCGTGCCCAACTGATGCATGTGTCTATCCCGTGGACAGTACTTAATAAGCCTGTCACACTTCTAGGATGTTCCCTTCTGTCCATTGCCACCAAGCAGGCATGTTCAATATACTGACTTGAGTCAACACTTTCTCTGGTTTTAAAGCATTTCTGACTATATCCCACATTACTGTGACTGGACTTGAGTGATCCCCAGATTATTATCAGCAATATATATATCAACTATCCAGAGATGACTCATCCATCCTAAACTGGTCACTTTTTCTCACCTTTTTATAGGCAGTCTTTTCCTTCCGGCTTTAATGTCCTGCCTTCCCTTTCTTTGCTAAACTCCTGCTCACCTTTCGGATTTCATTTCTCAGATTGGCTTCTCCTAGAAGCCACCGTGACCTCCCATCACTCAAGGCTCAACTCTCTGTGCCCAAGCAAAGCACACAGCCCATGAAGCTGCAACGGCCAGTTTCCTCTCTTATTTCCAGTTGACTTTTATACTCCTTAGAACAGTGATCCTGGCTTTTGTTTACTCTTGGGTCCCCCAAAGCCGTACATGTTAGAGCTTAAAATTTTTTAAAAATTGTTGACATAAACTGATTTTCTAGCACTATTCTCAAAAGGTAATGTTATGGCAAGGGGTAGTAGGAGATATACGGAACTTCTAATCTTAGGAAACTTTGTGATGATGGTAGGAGTGCGAGGTACAGTGTTTCTTGAAAGTCAAGCTGAAGAGTATGTGCGTTAACTGGTAGATGATGAAGGTGTGTAAGAAGTGTGATGATAAAGTAAATGATTTAAGAAAAATTAATATCATGGTACTGAGGAAGGAGTGATTATATTTGGGCAGGATTGAACCTGGCATACCTGTTAAAACAGTGGTAGTAGCCCACCATGAGGGGCGTCTAAAAATCACCTGAGATGCTGCATCAATACTCCTCCTTTCCCCACCCAATTCCGATATGTCAGCCACACCCTTGTAGGTCCCATCCCTGGTTAATAATCACTGCCATGGGAACCTTTACGCTGAGGAGAGTCTGTTCTATGCCTGAGGTGTAGGGGAAGGGAATTCAGAAGTCTGTTGTGATCTTCTAGATGTGAGATACTAGAGACTTGATGTGTTATCATCACATATTTAACCAGTTTAAATAATGATTCCAATGTTATATGTGAACTTTTGCTGGAGGTAGAGCAAAACTTATAATAGATTGTAACAAATGATGACCTTAAAAGCTTATTGCTAGTCACCTGACTAAAATTTGTATTAATTTTCAGTAAAGTCTGTTGCCCCCCCTATTTATTAGAGTTCCTGAACTTTTTTTTTTTTTTTTTTTTTTGAGACGGCGTTTCGCTCTTGTTGCCCAGGCTGGAGTGCAATGGCATGGTCTCGGCTCACTGCAACCTCTGCCTCCTGGGTTCAGGCAATTCTCCTGCCTCAGCCTCCTGAGTAGGAGGGATTACAGGCACATGTCACCATGCCCAGCTAATTTTTTTTAATATTTTTAGTAGAGATGGGGTTTCACCATGTTGACCAGGATGGTCTCGATCTCTTGACCTCGTGATCCACCCGCCTCGGCCTCCCAAAGTGCTGGGATTACAGGCTTGAGCCACCGCGCCTGGCCGAGTTCCTGAACTTTCTACTGAATGTTTGACAGATAAACCCAGCATTTTATTGTGGTCTAATAATTTTCACTGGAAAAACCAACTGTGCTATCTAAACTATACTGCAGGCATTCAGCAGGTTATATACATTTTTATTCTTCAATCTGAATGTCCAGGAACACATTAAAATGAAAAGTAAGGTTGTGCTTCACTCTTTTTAGGTTAACTTTCTCAGAATTAGAAGACAAACTGCCCATTATGAGTGAGATAAGTGTTTCTTTAATCAAAAGAAGTGGCTTACAAAGTCTTGCAATTGCCAGTTCAGGTTTGCCACTTCTAGTTTCTAAATTCTTTACGTTCTTCTCCTATTAGTACTAGCACTAAGGATTATCAAAGTCACACAGTTTAGAACCCAACTTTCTATCTGAGCATCAGGTTTCAGAGAGAGCGAGAAAGAGAGAGAGACTGAGAGAGAGAGAGAGTGTTGTAGGTGGAGGGCAGGGCAAGGCTTAAACCTGAGGCTTACATTTTGTGTGCTTCATTCCTTCTTATTAATGACAATCTGACTATTAGGCCAGTCCAGACAGGCTTATGTACCTTCCTGAAATACAGATGCAGGTGTCCTCTGGTGTACAAAAAAAGATACTACAATAAGAAGAAAATCATACATAAATGGAATTTTCAATTACAGGAACTCAAAAGTACAGATAAATCATAAAGATTTAATCCAATAGGAGTTTGTAGGCTGTTAAAATCAAATTTAGAATTGAGTAAAGGAATTTGGGAATGGGCAAAAGATATACAGAATATTTGACAAATGAATCTCAGAGAACATCCATTTCCTTTATTGCCCCTACTTCTGTGCTCCTTGTTCTCAGATCCTTGTTAATCCTGGAAGGGCCCCAGTTGGGTCAGCCTGTGTCTGCTGTGGGGTGTAGGGTCCAAAGATACGCTCTTAGTCATTTTATGTTCACAGTGATTCATTTTTTGGGAGCTGAAGAAAACTTACTCTAAAAGCCAAGTTGGGGTCAGGGGAGAGAGAATAAGAACAAGTGCTCTGGCAGGCTACGAATAACTTAGAATCAATAGTTTTCAAGTTTCTGACAGAGCCAGGTTAAAGATGTTGGAATTGCAGCAGTTGTACCTACTTGCCAAAGCTGACACACACATCCTTAGACAAACGCACACTTAAATTAAGGCTGCTGAGTTGAATTGTCAAGGGTCCCCCATTCCAGGACTAAAAAAAATTAAAATCCTGGGAGGGAAGAGGGGAGAACAATATGGTGGATGGCGAGGAGCCGGAGAAGAAAAGGAGAATAGGGGAGCTGCTGGCTGAGAAAACGGCTGTTGATGGTGGGTGTGGGGACACTGGAGACTGGGAAGGTCGCTAGAACCATGTAAAGAAGTTCCTCTAGCAATCTGGACCCTTCACACACCCTGATTTCGAACCGAGCACTGAATCTCTCCAGTTCTTGTTAGATACTTGTAAAGTTCTAGTCATGGGAGCTGGCGGCTTAGGCTGTGCGCTCCTGAAAAATCTGGCCTTGTCTGGTTTTAGACAGATTCATGTTATAGATATAGGCACTATAGATGTTTCCAATCTAAATAGGCAGTTTTTATTTAGGCCTAAAGATGTTGGAAGACCTAAGGCTGAAGTTGCTGCAGAATTTCTAAATGCAGAGTTCCTAATTGCAATATAGTTCCACATTTCAGCAAGATTCAAGATTTTAATGACATTTTCTTTCTTTTTTTTGAGACGGAGTTTCACTCTTGTTACCCAGGCTGGAGTGCAATGGCGTGATCTCGGCTCATCGCAACCTCTGCCTCCTGGGCTCAGGCAATTCTCCTGCCTCAGCCTCCTAAGTAGCTGCGATTACAGGCACGCGCCACCATGCCCAGCTAGTTTTTTGTATTTTTAGTAGAGATGGGGTTTCACCATGTTGACCAGAATGGTCTCGATCTCTCGACCTCGTGATCCACCCGCCTCGGCCTCCCAAAGTGCTGGGATTACAGGCTTGAGCCACCGTGCCTGGCCTTTAATGACACTTTCTATCGACAATTTCATATTATTGTCTGTGGACTGGACTGTATCCTAGCCAGAAGGTGGATAAATGGCATGCTGATATCTCTTCTAAAATATGAAGATGGTGTTTTAGATCCAAGCTCCATTATCCCTTTGATAGATGGAGGGACAGAAGGTTTTAAAGGAAATGCCCGGGTGATTCTGCCTGGAATGACTGCTTGTATCGAATGCACGCTGGAACTTTATCCAGCACAGGTTAATTTTCCCATGTGCACCATTGCATCTATGCCCAGGCTACCAGAGCACTATATTGAGTATGCAAGGATGTTGCAGTGGCCTAAGGAGCAGCCTTTTGGAGAAGGTGTTCCATTAGATGGAGATGATCCTGAACATATACAATGGATTTTCCCGAAATCCCTAGAGAGAGCATCACAATATAATATTAGGGGTGTTACATATAGACTCACTCAAGGGGTAGTAAAAAGAATCATTCCTGCAGTAGCTTCCACAAATGCAGTCATTGCAGCTGTGTGTGCCACTGAGGTTTTTAAAATAGCCACAAATGCATACATTCCCTTGAATAATTACTTGGGTTTCAGTGATGTAGATGGGCTGTATACATACACATTTGAAGTGGAGAGAAAGGAAAACTGCCCAGCCTGTAGCCAGCTTCCTCAAAATACTCAGTTTTCTCCATCAGCTAAACTACAGGAAGTTTTGGATTATCTAACCAATAGTGCTTCTCTGCAAATGAAATCTCCAGCCATCACAGCCACCCTAGAGGGACAAAATAGAACACTTTACTTTCAGTCCGCAACCTCTATTGAAGAATGAACAAGGCCAAATCTCTCCAAAACATTGAAAGAATTGGGGCTCGTTGATGGACAAGAACTGGCCGTTGCTGATGTCACCACACCGCAGACTGTACTATTCAAACTTCATTTTATTTCTTAAGGAAAATCTGCACATAATAGAAAACTCATGGAAATAATATACTTTGTGGATGCTAAGAAGTTTAATTGATGTCATTTTCAGCAATAGTGTTGCTGCGATTTGACTTTTTTTGTATAATGAACCACTCTTTTTTAACTTTGTAACTTTCCCTTGAAGACGGGATTTTGGTGTTGGTGCTTGTAAGCATTTTCATTAATAATATGGGAAATGATACCTGGAGAGAGAGATTATGAGGAAATGTATTGCTTCCTTTAGAGGTGGAAGCACACACCCTCTTCTATGTGAAATTTGTTACTATGGTCATAGAATGCATTCCTAGTTTTCATTTGAGCACCCAGATACACAAAAGATGTCCCTTTAAATAAAATAAAGAAGTAAGTTTTAAATAATATTAGATATTACAGTCTGTCATCTGGAGTGTATTGAACATAGGCTATTCCTTTATTTAATATTCATTTAATTGTGGCCATCCAAATGAATATTAATTATTGCAGAATTGATCTTATCCGTAATTTGTAAACGGTGTTATAGCTGAATACCTGTGCATGAAAATGGGCAATATTTTCATCTGTTTACTTGTAGTGCCATAGAGGCCAATATGCACAAAATTAACACCAAGACATGGCTGTTTAAAAAATTTCATGTTCAAACAGTTATCACTGATGTTTTTGCACTATTTATTTATTTATTTTATTTTATTTTTTTGAGACGGAGTTTCGCTCTTGTTACCCAGGCTGGAGTGCAATGGCGCAATCTCGGCTCACCGCAACCTCCGCCTCCTGAGTTCAAGCAATTCTCCTGCCTCAGCCTCCTGAGTAGCTGGGATTACAGGCAAGCGCCACCATGCCCAGCTAATTTTTTTGTATTTTTAGTAGAGACGGGGTTTCACCATGTTGACCAGGATGGTCTCGATCTCTCGACCTCGTGATCCACCCGCCTCGGCCTCCCAAAGTCCTGGGATTACAGGCTTGAGCCACCGCGCCTGGCCTGCACTATTTATTAATAAAATCATATATTGTGTTAAAAAAAATCCTAGGAGAACAATTTTGATGCCCAACAATAGGGAATAGATAAATTTAGTTATGGTTCATCCACGCACACATAGAATGTTGTTCAAGCATTACAAATAGTGTTTATAAGTAAGTTTTACTGACATGAAAAAATACTTGTTATGCAATATTAATTTAAAAACTGCAAAATTAGTATATGTAGTATTAGCTCTGCTTAAGAATGGCATGCATAGGAAGGATGAACAGTTGCAGCACAGGGGATTTTGAGGGCAGGAAACGAGTCTGTATGCTATGGTAATGGTGGCTACACAGCAGTATGCATTTGTTAAAACCCATTGAATGTAAAACAGAAAGAGTGAAACCTAATGTCAACTCAGACTTAATGCATCAATATCAGCTTCTCAGTTGTAAAAAATGCACCACACTAATGCCTGGTGTTAACAGTAGGGGAAACTGTAGGCAAAAGGGGAGAAGGGGAGGGGAGAGAGAATATATGGGGACTCTGTACTTTCTGCTCAATTTTTCTGTAAACCTAAAAGTGCTCTAGAAAGTAAAGTCCATTAATTTTTTGAAACTGAATTTTTAAAAGACTGGAGGGAAATATAACAAAATGTCAGCCAGAGTGTGCCATCCTATGAGATAGTGATAGACTCAGAATTCCTGAGATCAAATTCTGTCTCCTTTACTTATTGCTTAGATAAGTTACTTGAACTGTCTGTTTCAGTTTCCATGTCTATTAAAATGGGAATCATAATAGTACTTATAAGTTTTCTTCAGTAAATCCATATTATTTTGATAATTATGAAAAACTATATATGCATTGTATTATGAATTATATATACGGAAAAATATGTGTGTATATAGTTTGTGTTAGTTGTCTATTGCTGCTTAGCAAGTTATCTTGGCATAAAACCCCAGTAAACTGTTACCTGACAGTTTCTGTGGGTTGGGAAAGTGAGAGTAGCTTAGTTGGGTGGTGCTGGCACAATGTCTCCTGTAAGGTTGCGGCCAGGGCTGCTGTCTTCCGGAGCTGAAGGCCAGAATGGGGCTGGAAGATCTGTTTCTGAGATGGCTCACCGCATGGCTGGCTGGGTGGTATGGGCTTTTGGCAAAAGGTGAAACTCTCCATAGTGCTATTTGAGAGTCCTCACAACATGAGGGCTGGCTTCCTGCAGAGAAAGTGATCCCAGAGAGGGCAAGGTGGAAGCCTCCATAATTTTTTTATGGCCTAGCCTTGGAAGTCACTCACCATCTATTTGTAATAAATAGAATATTGTAGGCTTGATGGTGAGTGACTTCCAAGGCTAGGCCTTAAAAAATTATACATTGTAGGAGAGAATGACACATGGGTGGAAATACTAGGAGGCAAGGATTAGGACCATTGTGAAGGCTGGCTACCGCACATGTACATATGTGTATATCTGTATATATCTATGTGTCCATGTCTGTGTGTGCGTGTATTCGTCACCCCACTGAAGGATTAGGCCAGTGCACTTGCATGGACATTCTTGTCTTGTATATTCTATCAAAAAAAAAAAAAAAAAAAACTCAGGGCTGGGTGCGGTGGCTCATGCCTGTAATCCCAGCACTTTGGGAGGCTGAGGCGGGTGGATCACAAGGTCAAGAGATCGAGACCATCCTGGTCAACATGGTGAAACCCCGTCTCTACTAAAAATACAAAATATCAGCTGGGCATGGTGGCACTTGCCTGTAATCCCAGCTACTCAGGAGGCTGAGGCAGGAGAATTGCCTGAACCCAGGAGGTGGAGGGAGGTTGCGGTGAGCCGAGATCGCGCCATTGCACTCCAGCCTGGGTAACAAGAGCGAAACTCCGTCTCAAAAAAAAAAAAAAAAAAAAAAAAAAAAAACTCAATGTTTTTTGGCTGCCTAGCTCTTGGTCCTAGCAACCTCTTTCTTTCTTTCCTTTTTCCCTCTCTTCCTCCTCCCTTTCTTTCAAGAGATGCTTATTATATACCTATTAAGTGCCAGCGAGCCATGTCTGCCCGGCCCTCCTGCCCTTGCCCTTTAGGCCTGCCTGTTCTCAGATGCTCCTCTACCCTCCACCTCAGCTCTGGTCTCTGCCCACCCTCCACCCATCTGTGCGAGGAGTAACTCAGAAAGCCTAGGCTAGCTACAGATCCCTTGTTATTCTAATGCATCAGTCCGCATGTTCCTGTTAACAGGCAGCTGAGACTGAGTGTGGTGCTTAGCACAATAGCTGGGAAATCACAGAAAAACACACCCAGAACAGCTCAAGAGGGACCTATTCACACAGATCAAAGAGCCTAATATTTTATTCTGAGGTTTTTATTGTCTTATAACTATAAAACTCCAAAGTTCAATAAAAAGTCATCTTGGATAGGTTACTATGATTATTAATGATAGACCACTAATAAATACCCCTGCAAGGCACTTAGGGGCTCACAAAGGGGAATAGCTGAAACACACGGGTCAGCCTCAGCCTCCTTCCCAGTTCAACAGAGGGGCTTCTAAGAGACATGCACATAGGCAGAGAAGAAGCAAAAATTAACAGAAGAATCCAAGAGAGTGAGATCGTCCCTTCTGCATTTGGCAGAAAACCTAAAATACAGTGGCTCATACAAGGAGAGATTCATGTCCCTTTCCTGTGAATAACTGAGGGAGGCACTCCTGGGCTGGCATGATGGCCCTGCTCTGTGGTGTCCTCAGGGATCCAGGCTCTTTCCAGCTCCTGCTCTGCAATCCCTAGGGTGCGACTCTTGTCTTCATGGTCTAAATTGGTGATTAGGTCTCCAATACATCCATATTCTAGGTGACCACTGGAGAAAGAGACAAAGAAATGGGGGCAAAAGCAGGGATCTGCAGCTGGAAGGAGGGTTTCCTGAAGCTGGCACATGTTACTTCATCATTGGCCAGGGCTCAGTCGTGTGGCCACACCTTGATGCAAGGGAGCCTGAGAAGTGTGGCCTCTGCTGCAGGGTTTCAGTGTTCCCAGCTGAAATGTGGGGCTTCTGTACCTCTAATACTGAGGGAGGGGGAGACCAGTAGCAACATCTGCCACAGTGGAGAATGAGGAATCACCGGCAGTCCAGGCCTCAGGCCTCTCCCCATTCCAGCACATCGCCATCTCCCTCTCACCCATAGCATCTCCACTGTGTGTCACAGTTGACAAAAAGCTGCCATGTATGGGACCCATTTTAAATGTATTGCATTTTGACTTTATTAGCATATTACAAATATATTACATACAAGGCAAGCATCTTCATTGGTGACTACTCCCAAGCTTGGGCCCTCCCTGTTGGCCATGAGTTGACTGCTGTGATCAGGTTGGTGTGTGTTCTTCCCAGTCTCTTTCTATCAGGCATGCCTTGAAGAGCTGCTGCTAGCATTGAGGAGAGGTCTGAGGTCTCCACAGAAGGGGCTTCACACCCTGTGCCCGGTGTACAAAGACAGTTAGTTACTTAAACCACCAGACAGTATCCCCCTACCTGTTCCTTGCTGCCTTCTCTCAACCCTCCTGGTATTCACTGAATCTTCACATGGCCCTGCCAGCTCAAAGATCTGGGCCAGTTGCTCTGGTCGAAGCAGGCTTCCCCCTTCATTTCTTTTTCTTGGATCAGGTCTTTTACCAGGCAACTGTCAGGATAACACATGCCCTGGCGCCATCGTAACCTGTGCGCCGAGCCTCCCTTTCCACCTGGACGAACTGGGCTGCCTTCTCAGCAAGGACAGCATCTGCACACCAGCAGCAGTTACTGAGTGCTTGCCCCCTGCCAGGCGCTGCTCTCTGCGCCGTAAAGTCTTAAGTCCTTTGCTCCTCTCACCCACACAGCTAATAAGCACAGCTTTGCTAACAATGCCAGGCTCTGGTCCTGTCTTGGAAATACTGGTTCTGTGGAAGAAAGTTGGGCTGTGGAGTCCCACAGATTTATTTGTTGAATGTTCTCAAGCAAATCACTCAACCTCTGCAAATGGATTCTTGACACCTGCAAAGTGTGAGGAACATTAAAAGAGACAGCATACGAAGCACTTAGCCTAGTGTCTGGTACATAGTGTTACTAATTAATGGCAGTACTTGTTTATGAAAAGTAATTCAATAGTGTCTGATGCGAGAGTAGATTATTTAAAGATCCTGCCCAGCACTCAATCAACTCATTGCAGAGTGCCTGGGGTGGGGAGGAAATACCCTTTCCACATGCTCTCTCTTCAGCCACTGGTTTTCCTTGCTGCTACAATTGGGTCTTTGCCCTAAAATTTTTCCCTTTTCCTTTTAGTGCTTTAAGACATTTCTGATTTAAGTATGCTTTGGTAGTAAATTGAAAATTTTTCCAAGTCTGTTTTGGGCTTGCAGCATTTGGAATTATCATATATACCAGAATCTTTCCACATAGGAATGTTTTATATGCTTAGGTAATAAGAAAGGGAAGGAAAGATTTTACAGAATCACAGATGTAATCTTAATGGGAAAAGAGCAGGAGAAATATCAACCAAAAGAGGAGAAAATTGGACCCACATCTTCATCTGGTTTACAGGGAAGAGGGAGCATGTGACACTATAAAGTGTGATCTTTATATAAAATGGTGCACTATATTAAAAAAATGGTGTTCCTTTTTTATTGTTGTTACAAGCATACCAGACTCTACACATTCCTACCAGTATAGTCTTCCAGCTTAGTTATTTGGGGAAGTTACATGTGTTTGCAACAACTTGACAATTTCTCAGATATTATCAACTGATATTTTATCACTACCATCCAGGTTCCTGTATGGGAGGGTGCCAATATCTGTCCCTTGTAGGTACTCTGTCATCCCAACCCGATTCTGAACCAATCCTGGTTGAAGAAGATGATAAACTAGGACCTCTAAACACACCAGCACTTGGCTTAGTTAAGTGCCTTCTCTGTGCCAGGCGCCATGCCAGGATCTGGGTTTGCAGAGATAAATAGAACACAGTCCCTGCCCTAAAGGATTGTGGAGACCAGAGAAGGGATGATCTAAAAGCCTGTGCACTTATTCTCCCACTTTGCAAGGGGTAAAATTTCCAAGTTTTCATGGAAATGAGACCAAGCAATGAGCAGATGGTCTGTATTGACATAAAACACACACTCTGGACCCTGAGATACACCACTACAGTTCTCCTGGGGCACCTCTGGTTGTTGCCAGATTGGCAAAAATCCAAACCAAGAACTAGGTAAACGCTGTGGGCATGGAACACTTTGCTCCAGCTGAAAGTCAAGTTTACCCAAAGGGCAGCCACAAGTGCCTCTGGCTTGAAGCTCTTCCAAAATCAAGGCATTGTAAAATAACAATTTTATAAAGAGAAAAAATATCAATCTCTTTGAAGTAATTTCTAAACTCCTTAATTTACAGAATGATAGATTTAATTTTGGTCTGAATTATTTTGGTATCAATGATATCAAAGCCATTTGTTCCTGGATCAATTCAGTGAAGAAAAAGCATCTTCAATGCATCAAGAGGTTGGTTTTTTGTTTGTGTGTGTGTGTGTGGTAGGAGACATCTTATTGCTTTTATACGAACATTCTAGAAATTAGTCTTTTTATTTTATGTTCCTTCCAAATCATTTGTAACGTGTATTTATTAGAAACTCCGAATATACTTTCTGGTACATACAGTTAAAATAAATTCATTAATTTAAACAATCACCAGTCATGAAGAGGCAGGGTCCCCTAGTGGGTAAGAGCATAGTTTCTGGGCCAAGCGTGGTGGTTCACACCTTTAATCCCAGCACTTTAGGAGACCCAGGTGTGTGGCTCACTTGAGGTCAGGAGTTCAAGACCAGCCTGGCCAACATGGTGAAACACCATCTCTACTACAAGTACAAAAATTAACTGGGCATGGCGGCATACTCCTGTAATCCCAGCTACGTGGGAAGCTGAAGCAGGAGAATCGCTTGAATTCAGGAGGCAGAGGTTGCAGTGAGCCAAGACTGCACCACTGTACTCCAGCCTGGGTGACAGAGCAAATCTCTGTTTCAAAAAACAAAACAAAAAGAGTATAGTTTCCGGCATTACCCTGCAAGGATTCAAATCTCCCTCTGCCATTACTATGTGTGTGATTTGGGATGGGCTATGCGAAACCCCTGTGCTTGTTTCTCCATCCATAAAATAAGAATAACGGTATTTACCTCCAAAGATTTTTATGAAGATCAAAGGAACTAACAAACATAAAACACCTAGAATCATCCTGGCATGAGTAAGATCTGCTCTATAAGTAGTAGCTGTTATCATTGATTGGACACGTACCATATGCCACGTCTGTTATATATATCACTGAATTTACACCTCCAACTCCCCTGTGAGCAAGTATTAGTATCCCCATTTAGCATATAAGGAAACTTGAATTTAGAGATTTCAACAATTCAAATCAGACACACGGTGTTTCAGACCGAAGCTTAGTCACATCATTACATAATCGTCTCCCAAAATGGAGCTGGATAAATCAAAGAGTGTTATAAAAATGCAAGAAAGCCAAGTTACTAAAGGTAAAACATTTCACCTATTAAAATGCAATGTCATGTCTTTCTGTCTCCAGCTAGGATGGCGAGAGCGTGAGCCAATCAGGCTAAAAAGATGAGCTGTCTTTGGATTTCTGGGTCATGAATTTTGTGTTGGCTTCAGGGAAGGGCCATAGAAGGCTTCTAAAGAGTGGAGAAGTGATGGTCTCTGTATTTTATAAAGATCACCATGATGATGGTGACACAGGCTGGGGGGAAGGGTGAACATAAAGGTGGGGGGATCAGTTTCAGACCCTTGTAATAACCCAGAGAGTTATGATATGTGTTTGGGCCTGGGTGGGAGTTGTGGATACAAAAGAGAGCAGAGATACCTGAGATACTAAGTAAATAGAAACAGTATGACTTGATCTATTTATTACATGGTGGAACCCAGGTTTCTGGCTTGGCTAAGTGGCTGAATAGCTGGTAGCGCCATTCACTAGGATCAGGAGCCACAAGAGAAAAGGCAAGTAAGAGAGTATAGTTCGTTCATTTAGAAGAAATTGAGCTAGGCATGGTGAATAACACCTGTAATCTCAGCATTCTGGGAGTCTGAGGCAGGAGATCAGGGCTACGAAACCAGTCTGGGAAACATATAAAAACCATTTCTACAAAAAAAAAAAAAAAAAAAAAAAAAAAAAAAAAAAGCTAGGCATGAAAGTGTGTGCTTCTATCCTAGCTACTTAGGAGGCAGAGGCTAGAGGATTGCTTGAGCACAGGGGTTTGAGGCTGCAGTGGGCTATGATGGTGCCAGTACACTCCAGCCTGGCAACAGAGAAAGACCCTATTTCTAAATAAATAAATAAATAAATAAATAAATAAATAAGAATAACGGTATCTACCTCCAAAGATTTTTATGAAGATCAAAGGAACTAACAAACGTAAAACACCTAGAACCATCCTGGCATGAGTAAGATCTGCTCTATAAGTAGAAGCAATTGAACTTGAGGAGCCTGTGAAATTCTACTCAAAAGTTGATTAAACATACAGATCTGCAGCTCAGGTCTCCAGCCTGCACTGGAGTTAGAGATCTGAGATGATAGTGTATGTCATAAGGATAGAGTCTGGAGAGAGGAGAAAGGAAATAAAGGGAAGAACCCTGGGAATAAGCCCCAACGTTTGGGAATAGGCCCCTGTAGTAAACCAGCTGCGAGACTGAGCAGCCAGAGAGCTCAGAAAAAGGTGAGAAGAGAGAGGGCCCCAGGCACCAATGGAGGAGAGCCTTGGAAGACTGTGGAGGGGGTGACAGTGCCATGTGCCACCGAGCTGAGTAATCTGTGAGTGGAAAAGTGTGCAAGGGAGTGGGGAGCTTAATATTTATTCATGACCTTTGCCATGACAGTTTCAAGGGAGAAACTGGGGTGGAAGCCAGATATTAGGGAGTTGAGGAGGGAGTGGGAAGTGGCGACTTAAAATGAAGACAGGTGATAAGGCACTTAGCTGATTAAAGAAGGTGAGAGAAATAGAAACGGGACAGAATTTGGGGGAAGCTTTTGTTAGAACATACATAGTTCTAATAATACCGTGTCTGGCCAGGTGCAGTGGCTCACGCACTTTGGGAGACTGAGGTGGGCAGATTGCTTGAGCCAAGGAGTTCAAGACCAGCCTGGGCAACATGGCAAAACCCATGTATTTTTGCTAAAAATACAAAAAATTATCCGGGCATAGTGGCACATGCCTGTAGTCCCAGCTACTCAGGAGACTGAGATGGATTACCTGAACCTTGGAGGTTGAGGCAGCAGTGAGCCATGATCACACCACTGCACTCTAGCCTGGGTGATAAGAGTGAGACTCTACCTCAAAATAATAGTAATAATAATGATAATAACAATACTATGTCATGGGATTCAAGTCTCCATAAAAGTCAATTGATATTCTCATTTAAAAACCTTTTAGTTGGCCAGGCGTGGTAGCTTACACCTGCAATCCCAGGACTTTGGGAGGCTGAGGCAGGCGGATCACTTGAGGTCAGGAGTTCAAGACCAGCCTGGCCAACGTGGTAAACCCTGTCTCTAATTTAAAAAAAAAAAAGAAAAATAATTTTGGAGTTAATAAACCCCAAACTCAATGTAACCATCTGGTAAATGAACCGTCTGTGCTTTCCTAGCTCTTTTGGGATTTTGGAGCACCCTGAAGGGTTGCAATAGCTCCATCCATAGCCTATCAACCACCATTGCGTTGTCCCTTTCTTCTTGCTAACAGAACCCAATGTTGTTGATGTGGCCATTTGCCCAGCACCATGGTATGAACTGTGGTTGTTCTAAGACAATCAACGCAATGTGTTTTTCTTTGCCAGTGACTGGTCCAGGGGTGTGTGTGACCCAGTCCTAGTCAATGGGATGTTGGAGGACATTTTCTGAGGCCTTCTAGAAAAGATTCCTCCCTCTTCTCCCCATCACTTCATTCCCCCATTATAAAAGGAGAGGGAAGTGAGGAGAAAGACTTGTTTTCACCTATCCCTTTCCATTCTGTTTAGGGCATTAAAGTAACTGTAAGGAAATTCAACAAAGTTATTTTTCCAACAATGAACCCTTTGATGCATTCTTTGAGAAATCGATTTTCAAATTATTTCAGAAACAAGATTTTCAGTGCTCTTGTTTTACGAGTATCCTAGGCAGACATTTATTCAGCTTTTTAGACAACACTGACCTTAAGCAAATTTCTTAACTTGTATGAGCTTCAGTTTCCTCCTTGACAACCCGGGGCATGAGAATAGCTACCACATGGGCCTATTGTGGGAACAGAGATGGGACGTGCAAAGTGCCTAGTATAGCAATGATAGTGCTTGGCTCCTATTTTCCTGTGAGTTCTTTACATACACTGTCACCCCCCAATCATACACTATCGCTAGGAGAGACTGGGAATGGCCAGGGGTACAGGTAAATTACTGATAGCCAGTGCCCTCCCCAGGGGACCCTAGAAACCAGGATCCCACTTTCCACAGCTGCAGGTCACCCATTGGCTGCCAGATCCATGCCAGTTTTCTTCAAGTTCAGCTGCAGCCTGCTGACTTGGGCACTTCCACCCACGACCTGCTTGGCTGACCACGTGCCCCAGATGGTTCCAAATGGTCAACCTTTTGAGCCCACAGACACGGTGCCCAGACCTTGTGTCCCCTTTCTGCACCAGTGCCCATGGTGCCCAGTTTCTCTATCCCTTGCCAGCCTGTTCCCAGCTTCTGGCCCTGCCTGCTGCCTGGTCAGCAGAAATCTCCTGGGCCACATCCCAGACCTGCGTTACAGCAGGTGCAGACGGTCAGTCCCACTTGGTGACGAATAAGCCACAAAATAAACCTTGTGTCCTGAAGGCAACACCTACCTAATCTATACCCTTAACTACTTTGCTATCCCATGGGGGAAGAGGACAGGTGGCTCTGTCCGACGTCTGTGTCTCTTTCATCCTCAGCTTAGAGACACAGTGTGAGTAATGAGAGTTTGTGCTGGGGCTAAGACAACAACAAAAATCCCAGCTTCAGCGCTTTATTGCAGTGCGGAATTACTTAATTTCAGCAAGTGATTTAACCCTTTAAATCATTATGACAACAGTAACAATAGCGCCTAATATTTATTGGTTGTGAATTTGTCGGCAAAACGCTTTGAGAGGCATTCTCTCAATCCTCTCTGTTACTATGAGAGAGGTTTCATTGTTCTCTCCACTTTAAAGAGGACACAGAGAGTTAAGTAACTTGCCCAAAGTCACTACTGCTGAGTAGAGGAGCTAGATTTGCCTGATTCTGGAACCCAGACTCTCTGGGACTCAACTTCCTCATCTGTGAAATGTGAACAGTAAAAATGACTTCACAGGACTGAGTGAGAATAAGAGATATCACTTTTAGAGGGTCTCTGCTAGATGCTCAGCAATGCTAACTCCCCCAGCTATCTTAAAGGAATCAACATAAGCCACTGGGATGCTGGCTGTCAGTAAAGATTTGTCCCCATGGCAGACATTTCCCAAGATGAACTGATTTGCAAAGGGCACTGCAGCTGATGGCCTGGAAGCCCCTCATCAGCCCTTCTGAAAGAGATCCTGCGGGTGCCAGTTCCTTTTCAACTCAGGACGTGGAACATGCAGACACCAGCCCTGCTGCTGAGAACAGTGTCTGTCAGAAATATGCCTTCTCCGAGACGACAACCATTATTAATGGGGCAGGACACAGACTCTTTAGCCAGGTCTGTGGTGGGGGAGGGGAATGTAGATCCCAGTTGTACGTGAAGCTCCTCAAGTCGACTCAAGTGTATCACTTAGAACTGCACAGAAACATTACTTTTTTAAAAGAAAGACTCAAAATTGCTGAAATGAAACTTCTTTCTTTCCAAAATGTGAGAGCAAAGTACTGCCAGACCCACCTCCACTCTCCTTTTCCTCAGCCTCTCTTCACATCATTTAGAAGTTTGTTTTTTGCTCTTCCTTCCCCCATTCATGTCTTTCTGGCTTTGTGGGGAATAGTGTAATTTGGAGTGGGATGCTTTTTCTTTCCCTTTTGGTTTGTGTAAGTGGTCTGTGGGTTTATTTTATTCCAGATGTTTCTCCCCAACCTGCCTTTTGAAAGAAACCCAGAATTATTTTTAAACAGAATTTGGAGGCTTCCAAATACAACAAATATTCCAATTGCCTGTGGGTTCCTACGTTACAAGTCCTTGCTTGGTGGTGGGGAGAACAGAGGCCATGGAGCCAATGGCTCTGGGGACCCAGGAGGCCTCGGAGGCTTGTTGCATGGGCCTGAACTGCCTTCTCTTGCTTTCTCTTCTCTGCTTCCTGGACATCAGCCCAAGTGATCTCTGGCTGCCCCCTGAGATGCCCACCTGAGGAACCCACTTCTGTCCCAGGAAACACACTGCTTAGCTCTTCTGCTGAATTTTGCCAGCACCGATTTCCCTCCAGAAGCTAACCTGACAGAGAGATTCCTGTTGAGATAACACCACAGCACTTCATATATTACCTCCTCTCCCACTTCATACATTACCAGGGCCCATAATGCCTTGAGCCAGTGGTTCTCAACTTTGGCCACACATTAGAATCATCCAAAGAACTTATTCAGATACAAATGTTTACGCCCCATCCACCCAGATCTGAGGGTTAATGCCCTGGAAACTGGATTTTAAAAAATAGTTTCCACTTTTAATTATGAAGGTAACCTGTACTCATAGTTCTCGTTATTGCTGTTAAGGTAAACATCACAGAAATGTTTTAAGCAAAAAAGCAAAAATATCCTCTCCCTTCCTCCTTGTTATTCCAGTCTTTCGCTTCAGGAGCAAACACTGGTAATGGTTTCATGTGTCTCTTTTCAGAAGTTGTGTATTTTGCTAAATCATGTATGTGTATTTTTTATACCCATGTGATCACATGATCACACTTGCTTTTTGCGTCCCCAGTGAACCTTGGAGAACTTTCCACATCGCTACAAACTGAGCAAGCTCATTCTCCCTGAAGCTTACATCACTTTGCTGTTCGTGGGGCCCTCAGCTCTCCGGTTGACCACGAAGCTCAGGCTGCTGGGGAGGATGAGCTGGAGAGTGGCCCCTCCACAGGGGTAGGTGGTCAGTGCTTTCTAACATCTCTCTTAACTTCCAGAATGTATTCTGGGAAAAGAAAGCTTTTCCCTAAATTGTACTCAGAGTGTAGGCTGATTGTGTGAAAATGCCTCGATAGAGACTTTAGGTCTTCTGTTGAATTTCTGCGACATCCCTTTTCCGTAGGGACTAATAGGAATGATCGTCTGTAAGCTAACACCATAGCACTAAGATAACACCACAGCCTATCACTCCTCCCAGGTGATACATGTACGGCAGCCTGTGTGAATTGCAGAAAAACACATACTTTGAAGTAGAACTTCAAGTACATCCTGGCTCTCACATGTTTTATTTATCAAAGTAGAGGCCTCAGGAACACTCTGGAGGACCTTAGCAGGAGAGGTTTACCTAGATAGTTCCCCAGTAGAACCAAAGGAAAGAGTGGGCACGTCTCAGGGTGATGATTTTGAGACCGAATCAGTGACTTCACAGAGACAACAAGACTGGCATAAACTTGCAAGTTGATTTCTTACTTAAACTAATGCCTAGTTTCCCGCTATGTAAGCGCTGTTCCCCTCTGACTTTTTGGACTGTTTTCACCATCCTTTCCCGTAGGGCATGCATCAATGTGGAGAGAAAGCCTCCCTCTCGTCTGGTTCCTAAGTCCTATAGCCTAACTGGGAACCAGTCTCCTTATCTAGGAAATGAGGCCAGTAAAATAGATGATTTTCTTTTTCTTATGAAACCCAGGCGGGTCTGAAGGTCAGATGATTTTTAAGGTCCTTCCTGGCTTTAAAATTCTAGGTTTCATGATTATGACCACCCACAAACCATACAGATTATTTTTTTTTAAGCCACAGCTGAATTTAGTTCTTTGGGAAAGAGGCGGTGGAATCGCATTACCCAGCTGGGTGCTTCCTATGTAATCTGTTGTTTTCCTGACTCTTGTAGCTCTTTTCCTTCCAGAGCTTTCTGTGAGCCTGTACATTGAGAGCATCTAGCCTTGATGGCTTGAGCTTTCTTTCTTCCACGATTGCCACCACCCTGCCACTTATCTCACTAGGATATTGTCCAATTTAATGCATTGTAAAAATTATGTCCTATATGTATATAAGCTTTAACAGTGCACCAAGAACGGTATTTTAGAACGCACATGGGTTTTTTTTAGCAAGACATTGTCAGAGTTTGAATTCTGCCTTGTAGCAGCTGCGAATTTGGTTGCAAACACTGTTTCTGGTTAACTTCAGCAGAGAAGGAATTTAAGTGAGGAGCAGTGGGAAGCACATAGAATCATGGGGCTGCCAGGAGGCCTTGCCTGGGGCAGGATGTGGAAGAGGACAGGCACAGTCCAGAGGCCGCCTCGAGAGCCACCGACTTGGGAGGAGCACTTGTCCCTGCTGTTCACTGCCACCTCATCTAATCCCTAAATGCCTGTGCGCCTTGGCTTCTCTCCCTGATGGGTCAAAGCTTTAAGCAACCAGAGAGTGGGAAGCGTCCCCTTCAGCTGGATTTCTCTAGTGGGCAATGGAATCTTCCTTCTACCTATCCTGATGTTCCTCCCAAGTAAGAAGTACTGTATATCCACAAGTGGACATCCAATACAAAGAAAAAGAACGCGGATGCTTACCTGACATCGTATACAAAGAGTAACTCAGGCTGGAACATAGACCTAACTGTAAGATTGAAAACTGCACAGCTTCTAGGAGAAAGCATAGAATAAGTGTATCTAGATGCTAAGTAGCCAGAATGACCAATGCCCACCACAGGGTCCCACCACCTAGTACTACTAGCTGTGTGACTTGCTCAGTTGAGGAGGAGGACAATCCCTGTCTCCAGGCAGCTGTGTGGATCCAGTGGGAACATGCGTAAACCCCTCAGCCTGGCCCTGCCCTCTCTGTACAGGGATATTCTCCTGAACTAACCTGTAGCTTGGACGTTCCTGAGTGTGTCCCAGCCTTCAGGTGTCCCTCTGCTAGGAGGTAAGGGTGCAGTCTTAGAGGGGATAGACCATCCTGACACCTCTTGTCTTTTGCAGCTTTGAGAACCCCAAGATTCAACCCTGCTTGGGATATAGTAGGTATAGGGAGGATATTCTCAGCCAGGGAACTGGGAGAGAAGGTTGTGTGTGGGTCCTCGTGAGACACATCTAGGCACTCTGAAAAATATCTCAGTGAAACTTCTATGGGGAAGTGCTGGAGGCCTGTGTCAGCAGGTGGGAGGCCCTGGTGACATCTGTTCATGTGGATTCATTTGTCCCTGTGGTGCTGGGCCTGAGCAAATTTGGGATGCACATACATCCTCTCATTGGATTCTTGTTATATCCCTTTGAGGTCAGCATAGCAAGTACTGTAGACTCATTCTTTTTTTCCACAGAGGAAGAAACTGAGGCTATAGAACAAAAACTTGCTGAAGGTCACTCAGGTTGGGCTGTGGGACTTGTTTTCCTGCCCCGAGCCCAGCGTCCTTCCCACCATCCAACACTGTTTCCTTTCTTGGTACCTCCATTATTAGAACACCTGGATATTCTTAGCTAACAATGGGTGACATAAATAAATACACGGTCATTTCCCCACATTTCCGCACCGGTCCTCTGCAGATGGCAAAGCCCTTTCTCTAAATGCACGGCATGAAAAGGCATTTCAAAGGTTGGAAAGAGAGCTTCAGCATCAATCATCATGGGACAGCGGAAACTGGCTTTGCAAGGGATGGACTGGGCTTCAGGGAAGGTGGACAGATCGAGATTGCTGTCAGGAGATCAGTGTTGGAAAGTCAGGGCTGCCATCCCAGGGGCTTGGTGGAGGGCTTCTGCTGTGCCAGGGAACAGGTGTCTGGACTTGGTCTCCCAGGGTGAGCGCCGTCTGCTGCCAGCCCTTGCAGAGACTGGACTGAAGGTCTGAGTACATGATTTGTAGGCCAGGATCCTGCCTGCCCCTGAGGCTGAGGCCAATGTGGGGGTGGCTGCCTTTAAGGCTGGTCTAGAATTGTCCATGTACTTACTGAGCCAAGGAGGAAGAACCAGAATAGATGCTGGGAGAAAGCAAAGGTCAGAGGCTCAGAGATGCAGGTCCTGTGTCAGGCTAGAAGGGGATAGTAGAATTGGGGGTGTTGGGGGGATGGTGTCAATAGTCAGTGGGGATGAGGACTAAGGGAAGAATCCATCTCACAGGACTCCTATGCCTAGCAGAGGGTAGGTGATCAATCACTATTTGTTGAAGTAATTAATAGTTCAGCAACCAAGGACAGTCTTGTGGGGATAGGGGTGGCTCCTAAAAAGGGCTGTGGTAGGAAGGGTGGGGCAGGAAGATCTATGTGGTTGAGCCCCTCTGGGGCCCTCAAACTCCAGTGTCAAGTCTTCTGTCCTTTTGAACCCGAGTGACACCCCTGATTTTTTACTCCATCTTGAGGGGGAAGCAGGCCCCTCACAAAGGAGATAAATCCCCACAGATGAGGATACCTCATTGAGCCTTCATTTGTCAACCAAAAAGGGAAAGATAGGCATTTGTCGAATTTTCTCAAATTTTAACCAGCCAACAGGTTAGAGGTCATGTTTTAAATGAAGAGAGAAAAAGAAAGGAGAAAGCAAGAAACTTGAATTTTCTCAGTGACTCAGAAACTTTAACCAAAACACTCAAAAATCAAGGCTGACCTTAATTGATTTGTTTAGACATTAACCTTTAGAAAAAATCTGTATACATAGAAAGAGAGTGTATATATGTGGCCTTGAAAAACGTTATGATTCATGGAAGGCGACAACTGCTTTAGCGCAATGGCGTGGTTCAGTTTGAAGTCCAGCAGTTCTATTTATCTGTTGTGTGACCTTGATCGCTTAGTCCCAGGGTCCCTCCCACCCTTGCTGGGTGAGTGCACAGAGATGGACCAAAGTGCCAGTTCCAGCCCCCATTTTTGGCTTCTTGGCTCTCAAGGCACCCGATTTTCTGACTCATCCGGGGCATTCAGGTTCTGATGGCTTGGTTAGTCCTCAAGGATGCCTCTTGGCTGACCGGGTTCAGTTTTCTTTAGTTCTCAGCTTTCCTTGGTTTCTTAATTTCAGTGTCATATCATCCCTTGGGATCCTGTTGGCCAGGCCCATCTCTGGAAGAGGGCTGACCTCAGCTTTCTGATTTTCTCCCTCACTTCCTTCCCTCCTTCCATGTCAGATGAGATGGTTGGACTGGACTAACTCCAGAATCCCTTCCCCCTCTGACTTCTCCATGGTCTGATGAAGGTAGCCACTGAGACATTTGGGCAGGGGCCCCTCTCTGAAACCACTGAGGAAGGCATGTGGTAACTCCCCCTGCTATGTCCATACAGCTACTCTCCTATGAGAAGAGTTGAGATGGCTTTCTGCACAAAGTGAGAAAGCAAAAGAGCCAGACAGAAGCCATGGGAGGCCAAGACAGGACAGAAAGCAGACAGCAAAGACCAACCTGCCCTCTGAGGGCATGCCCGTCACATGCAGGGCTGTTTGCAAAATGGGTTTTCATCCTGTTCTCAGGCTTACATGCAACTCATTGTTCTCAGAAAATAGCAGCTGCTACTGGGGAGTATTCAGCCTTGGGTGTGACTACTTAGGGAAGCGAGTTTTCAGCAGAAGGCCTGAGCCTTCCTCTGACAGGAAAGGAGGAATTCATTCTGGGCAGGGGATTCGTTTTCTATTGCTGCTGTGACAAATTACTGCAAATGTAGCGGTTTCAAACAACAATTTATCATTGTATAGTTCTGCAGGTCAGACACGAGCCTCACTTGGCCACAAGAGTGCATTCCTTTCTGGAGATTCTAGGGGAGAATGCATTTTCTTGTCAGTTGGCGGAATTCAGTTCTACAAGGTTGTGGGACTGAGGTCCCCATTGCCTTGTTGGCTGTCAATGGCAGGATCGCATAGTTCCTTCTTGGAGGCCTCTCCCTAGTCCTTGTCTATGGACCCTGATATCCCAGAACCAGCAGCAGCGCCTATTCTCACACTGCCATCTATCTACCATTCCTCTGTTTTCGCCACTCTCCCTCTGACCACGAATGGGGAAGGTTCTCTACTTTTATTGTTGTTTTGAGATGGAGTCTTGCTCTGTCACCCAGGCTGGAGTGACAGAGCAAGTAGCGTGATATCTGCTCACTGCAACTTCCGCCTCCTGGGTTCAAGCAGTTCTCCTGCCTCGGCTTCCCTAGTAGCTGGGATTACAGGCACCCACCACCACACCTGGATAATTTTTGTATTTTAGTAGAGATGGGGTTTCACCACCGTGGCCAGGCTGGTCTCGAACTTCTGACCTCAAGCAATCCATCGGCCGCCTTGGCCTCCCAAAGTGCTGGAATTACAGGCATGAGCCACAGTGCCTGGCTGGTGCTGGGATTACAGACATGAGCCACCGTGCCTGGCCAGTACTTTTAAGGACTTGTGTGATTAGATCAGACCCATCTAAACAACCCCAAGTAGTCTCCCCGTCTCAAAATCTTTAACTGAATCACATCTGCAAAAGCCCTTTTGTTTGCCATGTAAGGTCACCTATTCACTGGTTCTGGGCATTAGGAAGTGGACATCTTTAGGAAGCCGCTACCTTGCCGCCCACCGGCAGCTTAGGCCATGTGATTTGCTGACCCTCTGCAGATGTTACACTGAGACAGCAAACCTTTTTCAGGTGACTCATACCACCTGTGCACATCAGGAGACAGAGTCATGTGAACTGCAGCAAACCAGTGCCAGCTGGGCATTGTGCAAAGCAGGACTTGAATGTGTCTATCACACGCACTTTGTGGTCGAACCATCAGATGCCCTGAGTAATTAGTGTTCACATGGCTTTGTGAAATACAATTATGCAGGCTAGCTCATAAAGCGTTTTTATAAGAGCTGACACCAATGGAACCCACTCAGCTTGCTTTTCCTGTTCCAGCTTTTCTAGGCACAGTCAGGACCCCGGATGGAACTTCATCTATTGCCAGCTCCTGCATTCCCCTCCCACGACTGTGGGTGGCCCCTCTTGGCCTCTGACTGCAGACTGGACCTGCAGAGGCAGTGTTACCAGACCCGAGCCCTTCCCCTGCATTTGCGTTTGCTGTTCCCTGGCCTGCACCTCCCTTCCCACCTCTCCAGAAGGCCTAGCAGCCCTGCCTACCCAGCCTTCTAGCCCCTTTCTGCTCAAAGTGCGTCTGAGGACATCACCTGAGAGCTGCAGGAAATGCAGAATCTCAGGCCCCACCCCAAATCTATTGAAACCAAATCTTCTGCTTAACATGATCCCTGGAGATTCATAAGCACGTTAGTCTTTGCTGCTCTCCTTCCTCACTAACCCTAGGCCCAGCCAAGTAAACTCTTCTTCCCGCTCTGCTGTGTCCCTTTGGACTTCATTCTTAACAAGGGAGTATAACTGGATGGTAAAAGGGACTTTCTTGTTATCTAGACATTTCAGCAGAGACCTCAAAGACAGAACAAAATAAATACGTGCAAGGAGGCGCACATCCGCACTAAGTTCTCAAACCCTGCCCAGGACGAGCTCGGTGAGTGGCTGACTTCCTCTGTCAGCCCTTCACCCACTTCCAGCCTCGGATTGAGGCGTCAGGGAGGGTTTACTTGAAGAGGGTGGGCTGAGGGCTGTGTGTTCCCACTACCCCTGTTGTCCTTCCATGGGCTGGGGCAGCTAGTGCTTCCCGCTCACCTCAAGAAAGTGAGGAGCTGCACCGGGAGCTGTCACCCTCCTGGTTTGAGAAGTCAGGGCTGCTGTGGCCAATAGTGGCCTGCCCCAGAGGGCAGTGGGGTGAAGGTGTGTGGCTCCTGGGGACCTGATGTGGGTGGTGGAGAGACTTCCTGAAGCCTTTTTGAAGGGGACTCCACCCAAGTGGGCTGCCTGAAAGGGCAATGGGACCCAACAGAGATGTGGGCCCCCCGGAAAACCCTCAAGGGCTGCTGTGACCCTGCCCGACAACTACACACACCCAACCTCATAATGAAAACTGTAGTTGAGGTAGGGTTGCCAGATTTTACAAATAAAAATACAAGACACTCATTTAAATTTGAATGTTAGGTAAACAACACGTGTGTTTTTAGTATATGTTACATGAAATATTTGGGACATACACTAGAACATTTTTAATTTTTAGCTATCTGAACTTCAAATTTAATTGTGCATTCTGTAATTTTATCTGGCAACCCTAAGTTGGGAGCTTTACAGCTGAAGTTCAAGTGGCTTCTCCAAGAAACCCAAGGAAGCATGCCAAAGAGAATTCAGCCCCAATGTCAGCTCACAACCGAAGCAGTCAAGTTGCATCCTTTCTACTCCCTCATCCTGGCCCCCCCACCTCAACCCTTCATCAGGATAGGGAGTGGGAGGGGACGGGAGAAGAGATGGCTACCTGCATCACTGCAGGCTTCTGAGCCAGAGAGAAGATGCTTTAACTTTAAATGAAATTGAACATTTTAATTATTACCTGGATCAGACACAGACGTACAACTACTGTTCTTATGACTTTAAGGGACCTATATGTCTACCTAAGACATCATGTTTTAGGTGGGGAAGGAAGCAGGTCCTGGAGCTGTTTGGAAAAGACAGTGGATGAAGGGAGAGTTGCTTCAAGAGTGTGCTCAGCTGAGTAGCAGTGGTTCCCAAACTGATGGCTTGTTTGCAGAGCCATCTTTCTCACTAGCATCTTAGCATTTGGGTCTCCAGTTCGTGGCATGTGTAGTAGATGCTCAATAAATGTCTGACTGTGTTGTTTTTTTGAGACAGTGTCTCACTCAGTTGCCCAGGCTGGAGTATAGTGGTGTGATTGATTATAGCTCACTGCAGCCTCAAACTCTTGGGCTCACGTGGTCCCTCCTGCCTCAGCCTCCCGAGTAGCTGGGCCTACAGGCGCATACCACCATGCCTAGCTAATTTTTATGTTTTTTTTTTTTTTAATTTTTTTTTTTTTGTACAGACAAAAAAGAAAAAAAATTGGATCTTGTTCTATTGTCCAGGCTGGACTCCAACTCCTGGCCTTAAGTGATCCTTCCCAGCTTGTCCTTCCGAAGTGTTGGGATTATAGGTATAAGCCACTGTGCCTGGCCACGTCTGAGTGTTAAATGTTGACAGCTTCAGTGAATTGACCCTCTTTTCACCGACGGGACTTATGAAGACCGAATCTTTGTGGCATTGCATAAGCCTTCCCAAGGGTACTTTAGCTGTGGTAAGCCTTGTTGTTCTAAAACATGCCAGGTATGAGGACACAGATCAGCTGAGCTGGACTTAGAATCTTCTCTGAGAACATTTGCAGGCACTCAATGTTCACAGCAGGGCAGATCTAGGTTTCCAGGAACCTGAGGCTTACAGGAACTGGGATTCATTCTAAGAAAAAAAGAATATCAAATGATGAAGACAAAATAAGGCATCAATATGAATGTTAATTTAGGATAAATCACAACAATTGCAAATCCTAAAAAGGTAACAAATATTGCATACATCACAAAATCTAGAAGCATAACAATATTTTCATTGGTTAACTTGGATAATCAGTATAGTATGTTTTTTCTACATTTTTGGGCTATATTTTTTTCCTATACTTTTTGGTCAATGCTTTTGTAGTAGTGGCCTACTGCAAGGGTTCCTGTTATTGTTCTTGATGTCTATGTTTTGTGATCAAATCATGAAGATTGCAAATCTTTTTTTCAACATATTCATATGATTCACTCTCTTTCATTAAATTGGGTTATTCAAACAATTAATTATGCTGCAAATTTATCTCTTCCTTTTAATGAAGTACTACTTTGGCATGATCTGACTTTTATAATTATTCTCTCTTCTTGTCTTCATTCTTTATATTTTCTTAGCTATTATGATTCTTCTCAATTTCATGCTTTTGTCTATCAGATTTTTTAGCGTCTGTTGTGATAGAACAAAAGAGTTTTGGACATTTTATAACTTCTTCCAGTCTTTTATCTTTCGGTTTTTGTCTGAGGCTTCTACTAGGGTGTTTTCTTCTCAACACATTTGGTTTTTGTATAGTTAATAATTCTGAAATAAAGATAGTCTCAAGAGCAGTTCAGATGCACTTGAAAATTGCTGAAATGTATTGAGTTACATATCGCATAATCAAATTACTTTTTTGCCACAAAGACTGACCTATTGGTAAGTATGTGTAGGGGTTTCATTACCCTGGAGTACTTTGTCTTTGCTTTTTTACCCTTTCTTTCTATTTCTGTGGTAATTTGGTGCGCAGTTTCATCAGGAACTGTGAGACTTCATTAGGACAGGAGGATCAGACACTGTAAGGGTAATCTGTTCAGTTGGCACAATAAATCTGTGGAAGACATCATATGAACAGTGGAATATTCTTTCTTTGCAGAGAAAAGTGGACAAGCATCCAATTTCCAAATCAGTTCTTGGGATAAATTGGTATAACTTGTGGGAAAGCAGTTTGTCGATATGTATTGCAAGCCCTAAAAATATTTATGTCCCCTTCAGGTACATGCACCTTCCTATAGTTTGACTGAGTAATTTGATTTAGGTATATTAAACTTAAGAAAATATTAACAATATATTCCTTAAACTTTTTTTTTTTTTTTTGAGACAGAGTCTTGCTCTGTCGCCCAGGATGGCATGTAGTGGTCTGATCTCAGCTCACTGCAACCTCCGCCTCCCAGGTTCAAGCGATTCTCCTGCCTCAGCCTTCTGAGTAGCTGGGATTACAGGCATCACCATGCACAGCTAATTTTTTTTTGTATTTTTAGTGGAGACAGGGTTTCATCATGATTGGCCAGACTGGTTTCGAACTCCTGACCTCAAGTAATCTGCCCACCTTGGCCTCCCAAAGTGCTAGGATTACAGGTGTGAGCCAACATGCCTGGCCTCTTAAGATATTTTTGGAATAAGTTGCTCCAACAATATATGATTGGTTATTTAATTGGAAAACATCAACTTGATGAATATTTTTACTACTGAAGTTTATAGAAGGTTTGTTATATGTTAGAAAATGTTTCTTACATCATATTAAACAAAACAAAAGCAAAATACAATAGTGTATATTCATTTTGATCTCAGCTAGGTTAATACTAAACCCCATGCTCAGAAAAAATCCTGGAATATACTTATTTTAAAATGTGCACTCTATATAAGTATACTATATGTATAAATATATATATATATATAATAAACACCCTCCCATGCCAACAAATATAGATTATGATATCATTTTTAATAGTTGTATAGTATTTTACTGTATGCATGAACAAAAATTTTTCTGATACTCTAAGACATTCAGACAGCTTCAAATATTTTTCTGTTTTAAGTACACCACAATGAACCATCTTGTACCTTAATCTTTAGCCAGTTTTCCAATTATTTCCTCAGGATAAATTCCTAGAAGTGAAATTGCTAGATCAAAAGCATTTTTAGGACTTTTGAAACCTATTGCTAAATGACCTTCCAAAGAGACTATAAATTTATGCTTCCACCAGCAGCATAGGAGTGCATGGCCTTTCTCTGGTGCCTTTGCCAACGCTGACTCTTCAACTTGCTTTAAAATGAAGAAAATAACAAGAAAATATGCCTGCAATAGATTTGAAACTTATTAAATGCATGAAAGTTTTTATTACACAATCCTGGCTTGCTATAAAAATGTTGCTAGGTTAACATCCATTGCAGTTACCACGTCCCAGGCAATGTGTGACATGAGTTAATTCTCATAGTGCTGCAGATAACTCCATGTGCTGGGGGCCATCATCCATCAATTTCACATGTGAGAAAATGAGGCACAGAGGTGCTAAAGGTAACACAGTCCAGGGTAATGAGGGAATGAGCTAAGATTTCAACCCAAGCCACAGCTTACATCAAACTGTACAGCTTCTCTTAGTCCCTGCTGAGATGTTCCTAAGTATGCAGTGAACCTTTCAGCTCAGGATACATCACGGCACTGGAAAGTCCTCTAGTCCATATTTAAGGATGAGTCTTAGTTTAGGCAGAGACCCAGAGACAACCATTTAGAAGATGCCAAGACTCTACCTACTAGCGTGAGGTAGGCCACCTGCACAGCACCTGCCAGGAAGGTGTAACCCTGGCCTGCCAGCTCTAGCCCACTGGTCACTCAGGCTGAAGGGTCATGAGAAAAGTGAGAGAGCTGTGTCACGATGTGCCTGCCATTCTTGGGTCAGGTGACTGTTTCCTCCTGGTTTGCCTGGGACTGACCTGGCTTTAGCAATGGAAGTCTTGTATCCTGGGAAACCCTTTAGTCCTGGGCAAACTGGGTCAGCTGAGCACCATATTTCTGGGGGAAGGTTGTGGCACTTCCTTCCCAGCTCAAGACAGGTGCGAGGGGCTTTGAGGGAGCCATGGGCCTGGGACAGAGCTAACAGCCATGCATCAGACACCCAAAGGACCCATGCCAGGTCACACTGCTGCGCTTGCCTTCCTCCCTTCTCCCTCTGGGTCCGGCTTCAGATGGTCTGAAACCCGTTAGTGAGAATGGGGGCTGGGAGTAGAGCCAGGAGAGAGAAGAAACTAGCAACACAGACTCCTGCTCCTCCTCAGGCCGCTTCTAAGCCTGGAGCAAGCCTCACTCAGATTGTGGGGAGAGACCAAACTTAACAACATTTAAAGTTTGATGTTACACTGGCTTGGACACTTTTGTCACAGAAATGAGACTTGAAAGGGCCAAGAAGCACTGTGGGAGCTGCCAGGGACGTCCCCCGGGGATGGGGAGGAATGATCACAGAGGGCAGGGGAAGGCCGAAGCTGCTTATGAGCCAACGCTGCAGAGGGTGACCCTCTCAACACCCAGGCTGCTTGGAGTGGCCACTATGGGCCCCACCCGGGCCTTGCCACCTCCTCCCAGCCAGGGGTGGAACCGCAGCTGCTGCCATTCTACTGCCTAAGGGGCAGGGGTGGGAGGTAAGAACCCAGGGTCCCCTCACTGACCCCTGCCCATCAGGCTGTGGCCGGAGCCTTTCCCCACCCCGGATGCTGCCTCCTCAAATGGGGCATCCCAGCTCTCCAAACCGCTGGAGCCTGTCCTTCTCCTCCCAAGCAACCACAATGATAAGTGACAGCTTGTTGATACATATGAGACACCAAAATAGGTCCTTCATAGACACTGTCTTCTTTTGTCCTTTTAATTTACCAGTGAGGTATTGTTAACATCCTCATTTTTCAGAGGTGCAGAGAGGTTAAGAAACTTGCCCAGCTATTAGGTAGCAGAGTGGACTTGAAATCAGTTCTGTCTCCATCCAAAGCACATGTTCAGTTCACAATCCTGCACAGCTTCCTAGCTCTCACCTAGCCTAACCTCCCAGTTCCCCACCAGGCACCTGGGAGGGACAGCTTCACACCGGGACCTTGGTGGGATAGCTGTGTTTCCATTATTCTTACTTGAAACCTGGAATGTGTTATTTCATGGAAACAATATGATGAAGGGTTCCGTCCACTGCACAGTGGTTACTTATTGGTTAAGTCACCCTTTGTGACCTAGCCTGGGGTTCTGACCACACTCGATCACGTGATTTCCCAGGAAGAAAACACATCCTGGGTTCTAAATAGCAAATTCCAAACACACTGTTAGGACACGGCTTATTTGTGAGTTAGGAAATGTCTGCCTGTAAATGATTTTAATTTGTGCGACAAGAAAAATATACTAGGCTCTTTCATTATGCTGCTTGGGTTGTTGGTTTAGAATAACACAGAAGTGAGGCTGCCCAACAGTTTGTCCTTCTGCAAGGGCGTCATCTATTTGAATTATTCAGTCTCTTCAAAGAGTTTGTGGCTAAGTGTATGGTACTGAAGAAGCGTGTGGTTTAGAGAGAGAATTAGGAGTCAGGAGATGTGGGTCTAGCCCTCCCTTTGTCCTTAACCAGCTGTGGGACTTTGGGTGAGTCACTTTACCTCTCAGGGCAGCTGCTTCGCAGTCTGTACAGTGAGGAGGTGACTCTCAAGAATTCCCAAGTTCCCTTGCAGTCGCCAGATCCCACAAAGAACAAATAGCCTCAGGTGTGAACTGCAAATGAGAGGTCTGCTCAGAAATCAGATTTCTTTCTTTTGCTTCCCTTTGTAATTTTTCAAGAAAAATTCTTTGGCATTGGTGTTCTTGGGCTACGGCAGATGAAAAAAAGAGAAAGTCAGGTTCTTTGGGGTTAAATGGAGCATTTAATGAAGGTTAAGCAAAAAGATGTGTGCTGGGCCTTTTTCTCACGTTGGATGTTTGGCTAATCGATCAGCGGATCCTGGCACCCGAGTGACAACCTGCATTGAAAAGGCGGAACTGGGCTCTCCTGCCCTGCCAGCTGTAAGAGCTTGAAAGCGAAGCTATGGGGGGAATGTCTTTCATTTCCCCCTGGAAGCTGGGAGGACGTTCAGCTTAGCATTGCCAACTGTGTAATGTGGGCTTGCCTCTAAAAGAAGCCTTTTTCCTTGGACGTCTTTCAGGCCGAAGTATTCCCTTTGGCACCCCCACCCACTTGGAACAAAGCCCGATGTAAAGTCTGGGTGCGACTCAGACTGGCCTGGGAAAGAATTTATTTAATAAATGGTGGAAAGTGGCTTCCTTACTGTGTCTTCAGTGGCTTTTTTATAAAGCATTTGGTTTGTCTACTTGTCAGCTTTTGTCCCATCTCTTTCCACAAAGATGGCTTATAGCAAGGATACTGACAACAGAACGATGCTGCGAAAACAAAAACAGAGAAGTAGAGGTTTAGGCCTGAGCAAACTAGGAGTAGAGAATCGGGATTAGATAAAAAGGAGCTAGATGTGTAGTTTAGGAAGGCCAAGTAGTTGTTACAGCTGAAATTCAAATTCAGTTAGCTAAAATGTTTCTAATGTCGAAGGCAGAATGGGCCACACAGTTGCATAATGCTTAGTATTAGGGAGAAGGGCAAGATTCCACTTATTCAGAAGAATGTTCTCTCGCCTTATTCCTTTAATAAGTATCTATTAAAGGTCTACCATATGCCAAGCACCATGCCAGGTAATCAAAGATGAAAGCGCTGCACTCAGCCCTCCAGGAACTCAGTGTCTGAGGGGACTGGGTGAAGGAACTGTATTTGTGTGCCTGCTATGTGTCAAATACTATGCATTTAGTTATGCAGTTACTGTGCATTAGACACTATGCATTTAATTATGTGCCTGCTATATATCAGACACCATGCATTTTCATTTAACCCTCATAAGCACTCATGGCAAATAGACATTGTTATCTCTTTTTTACAGATAAGAAAACGGAGCCTCTTCCCGCAGCTGATAAGTATCAAAGTTAGGATTCAAATCAAGGCCATTCTCTTTTTCATATGGTGCTAGACTGTTGCATTATTTATTTTCTTTCTTTTTTTTATTTTTATTTTTTTTTTATTTATTGCATTTTAAGTTTTGGGGTACATGTGAAGAACATGCAAGATTGTTGCATAGGTACACACATGGCAGTGTGGTTTGCTGTCTTCCGTCCCCTCACCTGTATCTGTCATTTCTCCCCATGCTATCTCTTCCCACCTCCCCGCCCCCCTGTCCCTCCCCCATTTCCCCCCAACGGACCCCAGTGTGTAGTGTTCCCCTCCCTGTGTCCATGTGTTCTCATTGTTCAACACCCGCCTATGAGTGAGAATATACGGTGTTTGATTTTCTGCTCTTGTGTCAGTTTGCTGAGAATGATGGTTTCCAGGTTCATCCATGTCCCTACAAAGGACGTGAACTCATCGTTTTTGATAGCTGCGTGATATTCCATGGTGTATATGTACCACATTTTCCCTATCCATCTATCATCGTTGGGCATTTGGGTTGGTTCCAGGTCTTTGCTATTGTAAACAGTGCTGCAATGAACATTCGTGTGCACGTGTCCTTGTAGTAGAATTATTTATAATCCTTTGGATATATACCCAGTAATGGGATTGCTGGGTCAAATGGGATTTCTATTTTTAGGTCCTTGAGGAATCGCCACACTGTCTTCCACAATGGTTGAATTAATTTACATTCCCACCAACAGTGTAAAAGTGTTCCTATTTCTCCATGTCCTCTCCAGCATCTGTTGTTTCCAGATTTTTTAATGATCGCCATTCTAACTGGTGTGAGATGGTATCTCAATGTGGTTTTGATTTGCATTTCTCTGATGACCAGTGATGATGAGCATTTTTTCATATGTTTGTTGGCCTCCTGTATGTCTTCTTTTGTAAAGTATCTGTTCATATCCTTCGCCCATTTTTGAATGGGCTTGTTTGTTTTTTTCTTGTAGATCTGTTTTAGTTCTTTGTAAATTCTGGATATCAGCCCCTTGTCAGATGGGTAGACTGCAAAAATTTTTTCCCATTCTGTTGGTTGCCGATTCACTCTACTGACTGTTTCTTTTGCCGTGCAGAAGCTGTGGAGTTTGATTAGGTCCCATTTGTCTATTTTGGCTTTTGTTGCCCTTGCTTTTGGCGTTTTGGTCATGAAGTGCTTGCCTACACCTATATCCTGAATGGTTGCATTATTTATTTTCTAACTTGCATCATTCATTTTCCCTTCCTTTTCTTTTTTTCTTTTCCTTTTCAGAAACAGGGTCTTGCTCTGTTGCCCAGGCTGGAGTGTAGTGGAATGATCATAGCTCACCACAGCCTTGACCTCTTGTGCTCAATGATCTGCCCACCTATCCCCTCCTAAGTATCTGGGACTACTGGTGTGTGCCACTGCACCCGGCTTATTTTTTAAAATTTTTTGTAGAAATGAGGTCTTGCTATGTTGCTCAGGCTGGTCTCAAACTCCTGGCCTGAAACAATCCCTCCAGCATGGCCTCCCAAAGTGTTGGGATTACAGGCTTGAGCCACCACAGCTGGCCCCCTGTTCCCTTTCTAACTGAACGTCAGCTTTGTTTAATTATTTACCACTCCTCAAAATAGCTAACATGGGCCAAGGGTCAATTACCCTATTTCTAACTCTGTGGGCAAGATGGGAAGATTGATTAGCCAATCACAATAATCCCCTGTGCTTGGTTTAAGAATCTGGCTTAAACCAATTATGTGACATTCTCCTGGTGATTGTCTTAGGTCTATGATGACATGAGCAGGCACAATAAGACTGAAGGAATGGTCATCAATTCCATGTTTTGGTGAAAGGCTTTTCTTTCTCTCTTTCTGGAAATAAACTAGTAGGTATGTTGCTGCTGGCAGCCCTTCTGTGACTCTAGAGGAAGCTGACTTTTCTGATACCAACTGTTCTGACACCAACTGGTGTACTGTAATATGAGTCCCCAAATGCAAATACAAATACCCAGAGTTAGTGCAGACTCCACACATTAAAGGGCACAGTCTCCTGCAAGACTGTCTCACTTCAAATGCCAGCCACAAGGCGGGATCTCAGACCACCAGCATTTCTGACCAGCTGGCTACAAATCTGGGTGTTCCCACAATCCCGCTCAGGTTCAATCATTCACTAGAACGACTCACAGAACTCAGGAAAGCCTACATGATTACAGTTTTATTATAAAGAATATCAATCTGGAACACAGGGCAAGGTCTAAGAGCTTCTAGAACGCAGGGCTTCTGGGCCCTCTCCCCATGGAACCGGGGCATAGCACTCTGCCACTGCATCAGCATGTTCATTAACCAGGAGCTCCACAGAGCTTCAACATCCAGAGTTTTTATTAGAGTGCCATTCCATTGGCATGACTGAACATTGGCCATGGGATTGAACTCAATCTCCAGCTCTCCTCCCTTCCTTGGAGGTAGGGTTGGCTCACAACCCCAACCCTCTAATTATGTGGTTGATCTTTCTGGTGACCAGTCTTAATCCTGAACCATCTCAGCATAAACTCAGGTGTAATCCACGGAGCTCATGAATAACAAAGACTCCTATCCCTTAGGACATTCCAAAGATTTTAAGAAGCTCTGTGCCAGGAACCCAGGACAGAACCAGACAAATTCTTTATTATACAATCCTGACCTTCAGACAAAGCTGAAGGGTATGGAGAAAATACTGATAGAAGCAAAGTCAGAGCCCACACTGCTCTGCATTCTCTGAAATATAAGCTAGTACTATCTTCATTATTTACGCCCGTTTCGGTTGGGTTTCTGTCACTTGTAGCTAATTGATCTTACATTGATTATTATACCTTGAACTGCAAGAAACAGAAAACCCAACAAAAAATAACTTAATTAGAACTTCTATTATTCCATGAAATGAAAGTCTGGAGGTAAAATGGCTCTAGAGTTTTCACTTTCACTCAGGGCTGGGACGAGGCTAGCTCAAAATTTCCAGAGTCCAAAAAAATTCAGTGAGCAAGAAAAATAATATGTATGGTGATATTTTAAAGATGAAAATTAATGCAAAATTGACAGTGAACAAAAGATCAAAATTTTAAGTAAAGACAACAGCATTACTGATTTTTCTTTTACATTGGGCTTCAATATCGCTCAACATGGCGCTGTTACTAATCCTGTCTTTATTTAAAATTTTGATATTTTCTCAAAATTTTGGATATTTGCATTATTTTTATCTTTAAAACTGTTAATCCTAGGCCAGGCACAGTGGTTCATACCTATTATCTGAGCACTTTGGGAGGCTATGGTGAGAGGATTGCTTGAGGTCAGGAGTTCAAGACCAGCCTGGGCATCATAGGGAGACCCTCTACAAAAAAGATACAAATTAGCCAGGTGTGATGGTGCATGCCTGTACTCCCAGCTACTAAGGAGGCCAAGGTGGGAGGATTTCTGGAGCCTAGAAGTTCGAATCTGCAGTGAACTATGATTGCACCACTGTACTCCCACCTGGGTGACAGAGCAAGACACTGTCTCTAAAATAAATAAATAAATAAATAAATAAATAATATATACTATATATATATGTATATATATTTATTGAGTATAGTTATGAGTGTAGTTGTGGGTTACCCAACAGCCCACGTAAGAGCTTCAATTTTTAAAAACTGCTTTTATAGAAAATATCGGGACTTTGCCAGCAATGAAAGTGGGGAGATTGGGTTTGGGTAGAGACGGAACAGTGCTGACTCTGAAGCTGGTTACAGGGTTTACAAGGTAGCCTCACCAATCCCTACTCAGTGGCAGCTGTTTCTGCCGCTGTTCATCTCTTCAACTGTTCTTCACCTGAGAGAGGTTCCAGGGAGCTGGCCTACAGATCAGACAAAAGGCATATCCACCACCCACAGGCCCGAGTAAAAGCTCCCAGGTAACCCACATCTACATGCGTAGCTATGGGCAGGGCCAGCTTCCTGGGAGTGCAACCCATGCAGGCAGAGTGAACTGCTTTTCACAAAATGGCTCAGGCAGCACCTGGGGGCTCAAAACACACTGGATTCCGAACTGGTCACGTCGGGGTAAGGACAGCCACATTAAGTAAGAGTGAGATAGCAATTTCCTCTGAAATACGAGCCTCATTCCTTTGAAAGTAGCAAAGGATTATCCAGAGAAAATCTTGCCTCTGTTGAGAAAGAACGAATGCCAAAGGCCTCCCTTAACCTGCTCCGTTGCCTGTAACCAAGCACTCCCTCACCTCAGCTGGAGATAATAGCTTGAAAACAAACTCCTAGTCCCCATTGAAATAGCTCAGCAGTTAGGAAGGGGATGTTCACAGAGGTGGGGTTCATTATGCCCCCCCATGGCGGGGGAGGGGAAATGACTTAAAATGTCCATTAGATTAATGGTGATTTCAGCCTGATACGGCTTGGTAAGGAACATTGGTTCTGCAACAATCTTTTGTATATGGTTTGCCAGAAGGAACATAAACTGAGATTCCAAACTCCAGAAACACAGGCATTTTAGGAACTGTCCATTTTATTCCTTTTGTTCTCATTTAAGATAACAAATCTGCCTCTGATTCCTGCCTGCAATTTCAGCTCACTCAGACCCATATTTGTGCCCCCCTCCCTTGGTGCTGAAGACCCTCTGGGGACAGCAGAATGAACCAGCTCGGAGAGGGAACCGGGGAGGCAGGAGCAGGGGAAGACCTGAATTTTTAAAGACTCAAGTCAGCTGGGCATGGTGGCTCATGTCTGTAATCCTTTGGGAGGCTGAGGTGGGTGGATCACCTGAGGTCAGGGGTTGGAGACCAGGCTGGCAAACATGGTGAAACCCGGTCTCTGGTAAAAATACAAAAAAAATTTTTAAAAATAGCTGGGCATGGTGGTGTGTGCCTGTAATCCCAGCTACCTGGGAGGCTGAGGGAGAATTGCTTGAACCTGGGAAGCAGAGGTTGCAGTAAGCCGAGATCGTGCCATTGCACTCCAGCCTGAGTGACAGAGTGAGACTCTGTCTAAAAAAAAAAAAAAAAAAAAAAAAAGACTCCAGCCAATGGCAAAGTCACCCATAGGGGAACCGAGAGAGGTTCCAGGGAGCTGTGGCCTAGTGATCAGACAAAGGGTGTATCCACCACCCAGGGGCCCACATAAAAGCTCCTGGGTAACCCACATCTACACTCATAATTATGGGCAGGACCAGCTTCCTGGGTGCAACCCGTGCAGTTACATGGGGCCCCACACTCACAAGAGCCCTGTCGCTGTCTCAGACTTTGTTTCTTTCTTTTTTCTTTTTCTTTGTCTTTTTTTTTTTTTGAGACAGAGTCATATTCTGTTCCCAGGCTACAGTGCAGTGGCACGATCTCGGCTCACTGCAACCTCTACCTCCCTGGTTCAAGTGATCCTCCCACTCAATAAATTTATACAAGGGGCCCTGCATTTTCATTTTGTACTGGGCTTCCCAAATTATGTAGCTGGTCCTGAATGCCAGAATGGCCAGTGAGGGGAGATGTCTTTTGCCTCCTCCCCACCCCGAGCCCCATGGTGCCCCACGAGGAATGGCATCCAACTTGTCCTGAGTCTTCTTGCCCACAGAATGGCCTTTCTCTCCAGCTCACGGCTTAATGCCTTCTCTGTCTCCTTTTCAGTCCTTTCCTCGCTATCAGTACGTATTGTTTTCCTGCTGCAAACATAACAAACCACCACCACCTTGGTAGCTTAAACAATATGAATGTACTATCTGACAGTTCTGTGGCTAGGAGTACCGCCTGGGGCTCACTGCGCTGAAATCAAAGTATTGGCCAGGCATGGTGGCTCATGCCTGTAATCTCAGAACTTTGGGAGACTGAGGCAGGTGGATCATGAGGTCAGGAGATTGAGACCATCCTGGCCAATGTGCTGAAATCCTGTCTGTACCAAAAATACAAAAAATTAGCCAGGTGTGGTGGCACACACCTATAGTCCCAGCTACTTGAGAGGCTAAGGCAGGAGAATCACTTGAATCTGGGAGGCAGAGGTTGCCGAGATCACGCCACTGTGCTTTAGCCTGGGTGACAGAGCAAGACTCTGTCTCAAAAAAAAAAGTATCTCCTCAAGGCTCTGAGGCGAGAACTTGTCTCCCTGCGTATTCTAGCTTCTGGAGGCCACCCACCTTCCTTGGCTTATGGCCCCTTCCTCCATCTCCAAAGCCAGCAAGGGTAGGTGGAATTCTTCCTTCCCGACATTCCCCTGGCCTCCTCTTCTGCCTCCCTCTCCTGCTTGCAAGGACCCTGGATGATCTCCTTATTTGCAGGTCTGCTGATTAATCCCATCTTCATCCTTAATTCCCCTTTGCAGTGTAAACTAATTACTTAAAGATTCCGGGCATTTAAGTAGGGACATCTTTGGAGTGGGGGGTCACTTTTATCAGGCCCCTTGAAATATTTTGTTTAAAGCTCTTTTATATTAACCTTAAAGAGAAACTGATAGAAAAAAAGAAGAGAAAAAGGGGTGGGGGGGAAGAGCAGTGAAGGAAGAGGTAAAGATGTTCATAACCTCTCGATTTATGTTTTTGCGTTCAAAACTCCCTTCACTACTTCCACCTCTGTTTAGCACTGTTATGTCTGACATACTTGAGATCTAAAAATTTTAAAGTTTGAAAAAAATCTACTTATGAGAAAGGTGGTAGGAATCATGCCCATTGAGCAGGTATAAGAATTGAGGTCTTAGAAAAGGGCTTTTTGGAAGGAGACTAGAAGAGCGAGATCCCCAAATAATAGCATTTCTCTCTTCTGCTTCTGAATATGGAAGCTATGTTCTGGATCTGACGAATTGCCCGAGACTCTGATATTTCTCTGGAAAGTCTTCAATCACTTCCTCTCTCCAAGGTTCCCCCTTCCTTTGAAGGGGCAGGCAAAACTCCAAGTCAGTGCTAATGTTCCCCTGTGGGTCCCTTACACCCATTTCTCCCCTGGCTGGGACTTGCAAACACGAGCTCTTGGGCATATTGCTGAGCGAGGATCCTGGCGTGGCAAGTGCAGCCAGCTGGTCTCGTACCCACATCTTTTCAGTAAATTTCTCCCAAGCATATGTACACACACAAATACGCCTTCTGTTGAAGGCAATGAAATAATCTTTCACCGCAGAGGCTGGAGAAAATGTGCAGAACCATGAAATGAAAGCAGTGCTTTCAGGTCTGGGGATGGTTTTTCATGGAGTGGCGACCCTGTTGTCACCATTGCTGAGCACTCGCAGGCTGCGTGGAAGTCTAGTGGGCCACATTAGTCTCCAGTGCAGGCTCTTGGGAGAGGCATCCCCGTCCAGCCTGGCTAAGGAGGCTCCACAGTCAGCCCCATCTCAGGGTTGTCTTCCTTTCTTTGTGGCACAGATCACGCTCGGAGATCACCTTATGGATCTGCTCGTGTGTTGTCCAACTCCTCACTGGAACGTAAGCCCAACCATCTGTTTTGCTTCCCGCTGTTCCCCCAGTGGACTTAGATGCTCAATCCACTCCGTCACATGCCTGGGTATGGGTAAAGTGTGTCTTTGTTCTGCGCCCATGGGTCGCTGCACCTGTGCATTGGGCCACCCTACCCCTCTGCTGTGGGGTTGTCTACCTGACCCAAGCCTCTGGCCTGTCCGCTTCTCCCTCTGGGGAATCTGACCTACAACACAGGGACAGGCTTTGCTAGCTAGAGGTCACCCTGCAGGAAACATGGGCTGCACCAGGTCCTGGGGAGCTGAAACAACAAGAGGGCAGAGGAAGCTGGTTCCTGCCAGGACTGGGACAACAGCAAGGGAAGCCGAGGTTCCACGGGACCTCTCAGGGCACTGTCTAGTGGAAGGGAAGCAATGAGCCCTTACAGCTCAGCACCATGGTGCCCTCACAGGGCCAGCTCTGGGCTGCTGGGCACAGAAAAGCAAACCGCACTTTCCCTCTGAGGGCAGCCCGGGAAGGCTTCCAGAGGAGGGAATCTTGAGTCGAAACATGAAGAATGAGTGGGGGCATGCCAGGGGTGAGGAGATGAATGCAAATCCCGTTACTGCTGCTGTGCGAGATCCTCTCCCTAAAAGAACTCCTCTCTCTCTTTCTCTCTCTTTGAGACAGTGTCTTGCTCTGTTGCTTGGGCTGGAGTGCAGTGGTGAGATCGTAGCTTATTGCAGCCTTGACGTCTTGGGCAAGCAATTCTCCCACCTCACCCTCCAGAGGGGTTAAGACATTTGGAAGCCACCACACCTGTCTAATTTTTATTTCTCAGTTTTTGTAGAGGCAGGGTCTTACTTTGTTGCCCAGACTGGTCTTGAACACCTGGCCTCAAGCGATTTTCCTGCCTTGGCCTCCCAAAGCGTTAAGATTACAGGGGTGAGCCACTGCAGCCAGCCTTCCCAATTTCCTTCTCTGTGAAAGAGAATAAGAGCCTCCATGGTTTTGGGGGTCACAACAACGGGAGCTCAAGCGCCTGGCTCCTGGCACTTGTAGCAGGTAGCTCTTATTCCGGGTGACCAGGTGGCATACACTTCCTGTCTGCTCTCTGCCCTTCATTCCATCCCTATTGCCTTGTCTGGGTTCAAACCCTCTTCCTTGCCTAAGCTTGCATGGCAGCTGTTGCCTGTACCAATTTCACGATTAAGTCCCATGTGCCTCAGCCAGGGCTGTGCCTGGATGCCCACCCGGTGTGACCCCTGACCAGTAGCTCAGGCTGCCCCTGGCTGTTTTCTTGCCTTCATCACTAGGATCTAAGCACCCCCCTGGGGCTTGCAGTGACCCCCCAGCACAGCTGCTGTCATGGCCTGCCAGCTCTGCTTGCCCTACCCTTTGCTGTTCAAAGCCAAGCCCCTAACCAGGCTAGGTCTGAGGAACAGGGTGGGAGTGGATTAAAGGCGTGGCCATTTGAGGAGCATCCTGTGATAACATCACCAGCAGCTAGGTTCTGCTGCTTAGGGGAAGTCACTCATGCTTTGTCCCACCCCTGCCACCTTCCTTCTTTTCTATATTTTTCTCAGGGCCATGGAGAAAGGATTCATGAGCTCATGTCTCAGAAATGCTTTGAAGATGAGAAACACTGAGCATTTTCCCAACAGCCCTCAATTTACTTTTTCAGCATTCTCTCTGGGTTGTCAAGCCTTTGTAGTTATTTTTATAAATAGCAATCGCTGGCTGCTTCCATTTTTACCCAGGAAAACTCCACCTCCAGCTGGAACTGGCTGCCATCCTACAGCAGACCAGCCATGGGGCTAGATCTGTCCCCATTTCTCTTGACCAAATCCCTCTGCACATCCCTCCCTGTGTTGCAGACCCCACCTCGCTGTCTCTTGTATGCTTCCAATGCCACCCTGTGTCCCTGTCACCAAGCCACCCATCTGTTTCAATCACTCCTCTCTTCATAAACAGTCCAAGTTTTCCAACATGGCGCACAAGGCCCTCAGTGAATTAGCCACCACTCACCTGTTTAGCCACATCCCTGGTCTTGTCGCTACCACTTCTGGGCTCAGTCATCCTGAACTACCTGTTGTTCCCTAAAGTGGCAGGCCAGGTCATGCCTCCAGGCCAGGAGGGAAGACAGTCCATAAAAAACAGAGTAGGAGGCCGGGCGTGGTGGCTCACACCTGTAATCTCAGGCCAAGACGGGTGGATTGCCTGAGGGCAGGAGTTCGAGATCAGCCTGACCAACCTAGTGAAACCCCGTCTCTAGTAAAAACACAAAAATTAGCTGGGCATGGTGGCACGTGCCTGTAATCCCAGCTACTTGGGAGGCTGAGAGAGGAGAATTGCTTGAACCAGAGAAGTGGAGGTTGCAGTGAGCTGAGATTGCACCACTGCACTCCAGCCTGGGTGACAGAGCCAGACTCTGTGCCCCCGCCAAAAAAAAGAAAACAGAGATGTAGTCTGGTGGTGGGTCTGCCCTGGTGTGGAGGGTAGAGCAGGCTCCTGGACTGACACGCAGCTATGTTTTGTTTTGCTTTTTGGAGACATGGTCTCACTGTCGCCCAGGCTGGAGTGCAGTGGCACAATCATGGCTCACTGCAGACTTAAGCTCCTGGGCTCAAGTGATCCTCTCACCTCTGCCTTTCAAGTAGCTGGGACTACAGGTGCCAGCCATCCCACTTGGCTAATTTTGTTTTAAGAGATGGGGTCTCTCTATGCTGACCAGGTTAGCCTGGAACTCCTGGCCTTGAGTGAGCCCCCTGACTAAGGCTCCCGAAGGGCTGAGATTACAGGCTTGAGCCACCATGCCAGGCCAAATGGTGCACAGTTTTTAAATGAAATATTTAAATCATTTAAAAAGTCATGGGGAATAATATAATGAATATAATACAATACAATGAATACAATGAACAACACAATAGCCTAATAAATGACAAGTTACCTTTATATCCATGGAACTTTTTTTACCCTTCCAACTCTTCCCACCAATGAAAACTCAGGTTGGGTGCAGCGGCTCATGCCTGTAATTCTAGCACTTTGAGGGGCCAGAGTGGGTGGATCACCTGAGATCATGAGTTCGAGACCAGCCTGACCGACATGGAGAAACCCTGTCTCTACTAAAAATACAAAGGTAGCTGGGCATGGTGGCACATGCCTGTAATCCCAGCTACTCGGGAGGCTGAGGCAGAAGAATGGCTTGAACCAGGGAGATGGAGGTTGCAGTGAGTTGAGATAGCACCACTGCACTCCAGCCTGGGCAACAAGAGCAAAACTCTGTCTCAAAAAGAAAGAATGATCATAAGTTTGTTGTCTAGTATTTCTAGGAAAGTCTTTGTGCTTTACGTGTATATATACCTGAATAATACACAGCATTGTTTTGTGGCCTTACACTATGTAAATGCTGACCTACCGTACATATCCTTATGAGATTTATCCCCTGCTCAACAAACTAACCCTTGCTTTCTTGCTGATACCAGTCATAACCTTTTTATTACAGTCTTAACAAGAGTCATACCAGTCAGTGAGGTATTAAGGATGGGAGTGGTGGAGCCGTCCAGGCTGCAGGAAGGAACATTTTGTCAGTGGCATTGTTTAGAATTGCTGGTGCATGCATGCTGGTAATAAAAACCAGACCAGCTTTCAGTGTGAGGCTGTTCTAACAAAGTACCATGTTCTGGGTGGCTTAAGCAATAGGCATTTCTTTCTCCCAGTTCTGGAGGTTGGAAGTTGAAGGTCAAGGTGTTGGCAGGGTTGGTTTCTCCTGAGGCCCTTCTTCTTGGCTTGTGGATGCCACTTTCTTACCATGTCTTCACGTGGCCTTTCCTCTGAGCCAGTGCATCCCTGGTGTCTCTGTGTGTCCAAATGTCCTCTTATAAGGACACCAGTCACACTGGATTTGGGTGCACCCAAATGGCCTCATTTTAATGTAATCATCTTTAGAGGTCTTACCTCCAAATACAGCCCCATTTTGAGATACTGAAGGTTCAGGCTTCAACATATGAATTAGAGGGGACACTAGTCAACCCGTCACAGTCACCAAGCCCAGAGTCCATGGAGGTGAAATATACTCTGCTGCTGTTGGGCAACGCAGAACCAAGGGGCAGGAGAGAGTAAAGAATTGAGAGCAGCAATCCACTTAGCAAAGTCAGGCGCTATCTCTATTTTTACAGATAAAGAAACAGACCCAAAGACCAGCCCCGAGCCAACCACCGCATATCTAGGAAGCCTCATCAAGGAGTGCCTCAACGCCAATGCCTCAGACAAATCCAGGTCTCTTTGCTGTCCTGGAATGCAGCTGCTCCACCTTTTTCTTGTTCTCAACCCCCAGGCTCTGGACCTGTCTCCATCCTCAGGACCCTGTACGTGGAAATTCTGCTGCCGGGGCTGCCAGCCCAAAGCTTTTGGAAGAAACTCCCCTATCAGGTCCCAGTGACAGCTGCCAGTGGGTGCCAGGATAACAGAGCATTTGTGTTCCTGCTCCTCTGGCGTAGCTTGCTCGTTCTCCACCCCAGGGCCCTCGTCTTAGGGAGTCTGTTCTGGTGACTTCTGGAAAGGCCTGGACTCCTTTGTTCCATGGAGTCATTAAGTAACTGCCAAGAGTCCTCAGTTTGCCTTTCCCCAGCGCCTTGTCGAGCTTCCTTGGATGTCCCAGGTTTTGGTATGTTCAGTGCGGCTTGAGTCATGCCTGGCCTTCTTCGGCAATGACAAAGGTGGCTTTTAGTTAGGGAAGGAAGACAGCCTGGGGAGAAGCCTGTCAATATTTCAAGCCCCAGAGGATGAGAAAAACTGAGCCTTTGTTTGGAAGTGTCAGCCCTCTAGGACTTGTGTGTTTCTGCCCGCAAGCTTTTCCTGCTTTCTGAAGGCTGCGGCTCTATTCCTGGTTTTATTGACTGCCCATGTGCCAGGGGCTTTGTGAATATTACTGCACTGAAATTCCCAATACCCAGCAAGAAGGCATTATTACCCTCATTTTACAGATGAGAAAACAGAGATTAAACAACTTACTTAACTGTTTGAACTCCCTGGGGCACAAACATGAAATGATTCTATTTTTTCTCCAGATCTTTTTAGAGATTTATACCAAATCTCCTTTTCACAATTCCATGGCTTTTTGGTTGTTTTTAGGTATTAAAAAAAACCCCTACGGTCCAGTCCATTTCCTTTTCAAAGCCTCACACCTTGAATCTGATGTCATAGCTACTGTGTGCGCTTCCCCCAGACCAGCCTGGAGTGAGGGTGGGGTGGTCGTTCCTCTTGGTCCCTCTCTTCCAGTGCTTGGGGACTTGGGGGAGAGGAGGGAGTGCAATGGGTAAGAGAATCTTTTGCTTCACTGAGCATTTGATTTCAGCCTCTTCTTCGTGGGTTTTGCGGGTTCTCTGCTGCTGTTCTCAAGATAGCAGGTGTCCAAGTGCCATCTCCCAAGGGGAATGACTTTGGGCCCCACCCTCAGCCTCTCCCTCTGACAGCTGGAGTCTCTCTTCCCAGGGTGGGCTCTTGGAGTCAGTGCTGGTAGGCAGGCCAGGAAACGTGCTGCCCGATGAGACTCACGGGTAGGGCTCGGGCTTTAGCTGCCCCACCGAAGACTCTGGTTCCATCCTGCCCCGTGGGTGCCCAAATGTGCTTCTTATGGGCATCCACCATCTGGAAGGGAAAATTTCTTGCAGTGCATCCCTTGACTGAGGAGGGGAGAGCCAAAATACTCCCCAGTACACCGCCCCTGTAAACTCCAGGGAATTTCCCCCTGGAATCTGATCTTCAGCTTACACGGTCTGAGGAGATGGTAAAGCTGGGGTGTGGTTGGGTTTAGCAGAGCTGAGGTGGGGCATTTTAACCAGTTTAATGTATTTATTTTCATTGGGGTGAAATCCATATCACATAAAATTAATCATCTTAAAGTGAAAGTTCAGTGGCATTTAGGATCTTCACAAAGTTGCACAACTACCACTTCTATCTAGTTCCAAAACATTTTAATCACTCCCAAAGAAAACTCTGCACCTATCAATCCGTTGCTCTGCAATTCCCCTTTCCCCAGCCCCTGGCGGTCAGCAATCTGTTCTCCATCTCTATGGGTTTAGAAGCGCGTGCATTTTGACATCTTTCTTTTGGGTCTGCTTTTCCTAAGATTAGCTGGATGACTCTATCAATAATCACCAAAGGGTTCTTTTTAATATTTTTATTTCATTTTATTTTTTGTAGATACAGAGTCTCACTGTGTTGTCCAGTCTGATCTTGCACGCCTGGGCTCAGGTGATCCTTCCATCTTGGCCTCCCAAAGTGTTGGGATTACAGGCATGAGCTACCATGTCTGGCCGACCAAAGGCTTCTGATATCCTCCATAGATCAAATATTTCTTGATAATTCAAAGTGATTGTAGTATGTGGTGGAATTTTTAGGCAGGAACCAGCAATTACTAACTTTCGGTAACCATCTTTCAATTGCCACAACTGTATGACCTCAGAGCCACAATCATCTGTCAGGCAACAGGCACTTAGTGAGATCCCTGTCTGCTGTCACAACACAGCGTTAGGTGCCACTGAAAAATGGAAAGAGACGTGCGTGGTACAGTGGAAAATCCACCCAAAGTGGACGCCTGCCTCTTCTGATGCCAACTTGCTGTGCGTTCTCAGACAAATTACTTAGCTTCCCTGGGCCTCTGTTTTTTTAATCCTTAAGATGAGTGATGACATATTATTTATGCAAATTGTAAAACAATAAAAAAGAAAAATCAAGTCTTAGAATAGGTAATATTTAAGTTTCCCTTGATGCTAAATTACGAGGCTTAGTTCTTGCCTCTGTGGGGCTTTACCTGCTATCAGGAAAATGAAACAAAAAAATGTAGAAAAAAAATAAAAGGATCAGTACCAAGCTGTGGTGCAGTGACTTGGAGACTCTAGGAGTCTAGAGAAGGGAGGGGAGGGTATATGCCCTGTGGGGGAAGGGCTGTGAACCAAAACTGAAGGAATAGTTTTTACAAAGGGCTCTGTGAGAAATGGACATGAGCAGGGTGTGCCAGTGTGACTGTGCGTGTGTGTGTGTGTGTGTGTGTGTGTGTATGCGTGTGTCATTGTTTAGTGGGAAGGACTGCTTAAGATTAAAAGGCGCTCAGGAAACATATCTACCAAATGCAATGTGTGAAGCTTGTTTAAATCATAATTTGAACAAACCAACTGTAAAATAGACATCTTTGGAACAATTGCGGGAATTTGAATATGGATTGCGTATTCAATGGCCATAAGGAAGTTTTGCTCATGTTGTTAGGTGTGTTAATTTGTGAACATGGGTGTGAACAACTAAATATGCCTGTTATGTAAGAAAATGTCCTGATTTTTCAGAGATACATGCTGAAATCATTTAGCAACATTATGATGCCTGAGATTTTTTTTTGCCACAAAAATAAAAATAGATGAAACAAATGTGGCAGAATGGTAATCATTGTTAAAGCTAAGAGATGGGTGTTTGGGTTTTTCTTGTATGGTTTGTGTGAGTCAGGATCTAACCAGGGGACAAAGACCGCTGGAGTCTAAATCAGAAGGACTGTGAGACAGTGTATTGGTTACACAGTGGACGGGAGACGGAGCAGCCAAACACACAACCCTGAAATTAGTGTCAGATGTGACAACCCTGGGCGGGGGGCAAGGCCAGGAAGGCGCTGTCGCTGGCGAACAGGGCCTGTGGTCCAGGGGCAAAGCAGAAACCACAGCAGGCCTTTTGTGAGAGGCAGGAGCCATGGCGGAACCACAGATGCAGTAGAGACACTACCCGAGGTGGAAAGTGAGGGAAAACCCTGGCCTGTCCCACACTCCCCGCTCCTGGTCTCTCGCTAGTGCTCCCGGTTGGCCAAACCCAATCGCCAACCAAAACGAAGTCATCAGGGTCAGCGCCACACCGGCGAAGCGGAGGAGGGGAGGGGCCAGGGGAGTGGATGTGAAGCCAGAGAGGTCGGGGCCTGGACTCTGTTCTCTCTCTGCATTTTCGTTTGTTTCATCTCCACCCTGAAGCATCGTTTGCACATGAGCATCTCATCCCATAGGCTTGCCATGGAGGCCTCTTGCCACTTTCCAGAGAGCTCTGGACAGCAGGGCCCTTGGGGCAGAAGAACATTATTTCTGTTTTATAGCAGCTGCTGGAAGCTCAGATAACACCTTTCTGGCAAAGAAACCAAGAACGGTTTCTGTGTCAGCTTCGCCTGCTGACAAGGACCTAGAAAGAATCTGCTGCTGTCACTGCAGAACCTTCAGCTTTGGGAAACCATGGAGATTTGGCCTAATTCTTCGCAGTGGTCCCAGTGGTGACCTAACCCAAATCCATTTCCCTGTCTTCCTGCCACCAGAACCTTGATTTTGTTCAGGCTGATAATGTGCCCAGCTAAACAAATTTGCTTCCCCAGTGGTCTCGGAGCTACTGATAGTCACGTGATCAGTTCTGGCCAATGAGATGTAGATGGAAGTCCTTGGGGAGGGTGGTCCTTCCAGAATCAACAGGCGAGTCTCTTTACTCTCCCACTTCTTCCTATGTGAAACATGGGTGCAATGCCTGGTGATGCAGCAGCAGCCTTGTAACCATGAGGACTAATGTTAGATGCTGGAAGAAGAAGGCTGGGACAGTGATGACATCTTTGAGCAGCTTCACCAGTCCCGGATCGCCTTACCCTGGACCTCTTGTAAGGTGATTAAAACAAATCTCGTACTTATTTAACCCACCGTTTGTTGGGTTGTTATTTGCAGGTGAATACATATGTACCTGAATCAAAGCAAAATATATGTTTTTTAGTCAACAAAATTTTTTAAAAAGGAAGAAGGCCTTTCAAGGAAGTAACAGGAAAGAAATAAAGTAAGTTACCAAGGGAGAGACTAGCAGCGTTACCTCTATGGCACAGTGCTAGCCACTCAGCAAAGGAAATATATGCTGACGAGTGGGTGAGCAGACGTGGACAAGTGAGCGGCCATCTGAGCAGTGAATCTGAAAAGCGTGAAGACTCCTGGTGGTGAGGCCACCCCTTCCATTTCCCCACAGGAAACCAGCAACAACTATTGCCACAATTCCTGGCATTGTCACTGTTACTGGGGGTTAAAGAATTGTCTCCTGAGTGCCAGGGTAAAAATGCAAGTCAATTATATGGAAGGAAAATACGTAAGTTTGTTCATCACCCCACAGGACTCTAAAGGGATAGGTGTAGTGGACACACCCTCCCTAAAATGGCCCCCAATGAGTCACACCCTGGATGACGGCCACCATCTCTTCTTGAGTGTGGCAGGAAACTAGGACTTGCTTCTAATCAACAGAATATGGCCTGGCCAAAGTGATGGACTGTCACTCCCTTGATTAAGTTATATTACATGGGAAAGGGGGTTTTATACATGTACATGCACACATGTCTCTGAGTTGGCTGAAGGGAGAAACTCTTTTGTGCTAACTTTGTGGAAGTAAGCTGCTATGTTGTGAGAATGCCACATGGCAAGGAACTGTGGACAACCTGGAGAAACTGAGAGGGCTTCCTGCTGACAGCCCACAAGAAAATAGGGACTTCAGTCTTACAACTGTCAGGTGACACATTCTGCCAACAACCTGACTGAGTCTGTGAGACTTGGGAGACCTCGAGGCTAGTCAACAGCATGTGCCCAGGCTCTGAGACCAGCCCCAGTCCAGCCTCCAGATGAGAATGCAGCCCAGCTGGTCTTCTGATTGCAGCCTTGTGAGTCCCTGAGCAGAGGACCCAGCTAGGCTGTGCCCAGGAACTGTGAGATAATAAATGTGTGCTGGTATAAGCCACTGGGTTTGTGGAAACCTCATACACAGCAATAGAATAGAGAATAGGGATGCTTTGGTGCAAGAAGGCTGTGAAAAGTCAGCCTGGGACCCGGCCTGGGAAGGGTCGATATGGGCAGAACATTCATTTGTTCATTCATTGGTTTGTCAGTTGCTTAATAAGGGCCGCTAATACGTGCCAGGCACTATATCACCAAATGAGGCTTTTGCCCCATACTCCATTTTTCAGATTCAGCCAGAGCTGCAACTTTCCCTTCCAGATGTAGTTGAAGGGATAGGAAGGGGAATTCAAACGATATTGAGTTCCCACAGGACCTGGGCACGGAGCCAGATACTTTCCATATATTGACTCTATCAACATCACATTGGCCCACAAGGTATGGATTAGTGTAACCATTTTACAGATTTAAAACTGAGGTCACACAGTGGTAGAGCTGAGATTCTGAGAAATTAAGTCAGCTTCTTCCGTTCTAAGCTGGGTTTTTGGCTTAGGGAAAAACCAGGTCATCTGAGCTCATGTGGCCTACTTTGTTTTCTTGTGTTTGCACAACGATGAAAATGTGTCCTACTTTATCAAGCCACCTTCCTCCTCCTCCTTTCCTCCCCTTCTTCTTTATCAGAAGCACATTCTTTTTTTTTTGTTCTTTGTTTTTTTTGGGGGGGACAGAGTCTGGAGCGCAGTGGCGCAATTTCAGCTCATTGCAACCTCTGCCTCCCCGGTTCAAGCGATTCTCCTGCCTCAGTCTCCTGAGTAGCTGGGATTACAGGCACACACTGCCACACCCAGCTAATTTTTAAATTTTCAGTAGAGACGGCGTTTCACCATATTGGCCAGGATGTTCTCAATCTCCTGACCTCATGATCCATCCACCTTGGCCTCCCAAAGTGCTGGGATTACAGGCATGAGCCACTGCGCCCGGCCCAGAAACACGTTCTTAAGAGTTAAAATATTATGCATTAAAAATACCATCTGGTAATAACTTATGGCAGCTTCTAAATGGAATAAATGTTTAGAGTACCTTCTTTACTCTTCCTTTGTCAGCACGTTATTCCTCTTCCATGGAGACATTATTAGACTATGCTTTCAAACGCTTTCTAAATTTGAATCTGGTGTCAACACTCCTTTCAGCTGCATTCCACTTCATTGCTGTAAGGGTTTAGTGAAATTACAGATAAAGTATTTGCCTTTAAAAAAAATACATAGTTCTGTATTCTTCTTTTTCACTTAACATGTGCATTGGGCAGAGTCTTGGCAGGAAACGGCATTCATACTGACGCTTCAGATGAAGGGCTACTTAGTAAAGGATGATTTACAGAGATGTGGACAAGTTTAGGGAAACCGACAAAGGATGTTGAGGCACCCAGGAGTTGGCAATAGCAGGAAGCTGTTACCACCCTTAGGACCAAGGGGGTCATGGCGAAAAATGGTGGTCACAGAGTCCAGGGGGAGGCTGCCCAGTGGGAGCTGCAGTCTTGGGGGTGTTGAGATAGGGAGAGAGTAGAGGAGACAGATCCCAGCCTCTCCCCCCAGCCTCCCGTCTTCTGCTGCTATCTCCTGCTGGCTGAACCCGGCTTGGAGCCAGAGGGGAAGGGAGTCGGGGTGATGTGGAGCATGAGGCCAATCTCCTAGGGCACGTGGCAAGGCAGCATGTGATTCTGGACTAATGAATGGAGAAAAACATCCACATTATATATGAGCACTATCCCATGTCATTAAATGTTCCTAGATGCCAGTGTTTTTAACCGCTAAATAAGATTTCATCATATGGTGAGACTACAAGATGAGGGACATTTGGAATGGCCTCTGTTCAATGAGTGCAACAGACATCTTCGCCTATAATTATTTGTTGACATTTGCCATTTTACCTGACTTGGTGGATGGTGCCTCTCCACAGCCCACAGGCCTGGAGAGTTCAGGTGAGGAACCCCAGAGGCCCAGCCCTGCTCCCAAGAGGTCCCTGGAAACCATGATGCGCCATCAACTCCTACCTGCTTTGCCCAGTTATATGTCAGGAGTAGCACCCAAAATAACTGTTTAGAGGAAAATACAGGGCTGGCCCCAGGGCTGACAGCTGAGGGAAAAAAGTCCAGGGGGGGTCTGCCTGTGACAAAGGTGCCCCTCCCTAGCAAGCTAGTAAAGTGACCCTTCTCCTGGGGGCTCCTGCTGAGCCGGCCACACCCTGGGCCACGGTGAGCTTGCTCCCCCTGCTGGCCAGACAAGGCATCTGCAGGAAACAGCGGTCAGCGGGCTCCTGCTGGTCACAGGAATTTGCCACCCTGAGGATAGTCAATAGCATGCACCCAGGCTCTGGGACCAGTCCCCTGAGAAGTTCCCACAGGGCTTTGAGCATCCAAGGGGGGATGTCACCCCTTGGTGAGGGCTCTCTTGGTTAGAGGAGGAGCTCTGACACTATTGGAAATTCAAATTGGCATACATATCAAGAACTTTAAAATGTTCAATTTGGCCTCACTTCCTCCAGGAAGCCTTCTGCAATCACACTCCCCAACCACCCAGTGCAATCTTTATGCCCTTTCCCCCTGCTTCTGTGGCATTTTTGCTTGTCTCTGACTCAGGTGAATAAGAAAAGTAACTTAATCTTGCATTAATTTTTACATTTTTATTTTGAACTCCGATTTCACCAAAAATGGCAGTAACTTAATTTTAGTGATTTCAGGGTACTCTCCTGCCCTTTCCCTGGGATTATGTCCTAGAGTAAGGTGGGTGAACAAAGGAACTCTTATGTAGTGCCAAGACACAGAGGCCACCAATCCTCTTTGTCAACTGTCCTCACAAGGACCCTCTCATTTACTGCTGAGATATTCCTGGGCAGCAGCCAGGGAGGCCCCATGAAAGGTTCCACCTTCCTGATTGTGGGACCCCCTTCACTTATTACATTGGTGAAACTGCCTTTGCAATATCATTACCAAGGAAACAATGACAGTGAAAGTAATCAGACCTAACCGACTCCATCTTGCTTCTGACCTTTAAGCTGTCCTTGTTCATTCCTGGGCATAGGCCAAACTAACTTTGGGAAGAAATTCAGTTCATGGTTTGACTATGAAACAAAATTGGTAATAGCTCTTTCCTGAAAAGACCCCCTTCTTGCCTGGGAACCCGTCTGCCTTTGCAGGACTAACAAATTAGCTACAAGATTAGAAATTGCAGTTTAGGGGTCATGTAGCGCCTGGCTCCAAGGGTCTGAACCTCCCCAAATTGCTCCTGAGGATAACATCACTGTTGTAAAACCGAAGATCAGTGCTTGGGATGTTTTGCAGACCCTGCATTCAGTGGATCAGCTGACAAACCAGACCAGTAATCTGGCCCAGCCAGTTCTGCCACCCCACCCAGGAACGGGGAAACAGCAAGAAAAACTCACTTCCATTTCCAACCTGACCGATCAGCATTCCCCACTTCCCAAGCCCCTGTCCGCCAAATTATCTTTAAAAACTCTGATTTTAATAGAGACTGATTTGAGTAATAATAAAACGCTCGCTCTCCTTCCCAGCCAGCTCTGTGTGAATTACTCTTTCTCCATTGGAATTCCCCTGTTTTGATAAATCGGCTCTGTCTAGGTGGCTGGCAAGGAGAACCCAGTGGGGGGTCACATTAGGATTCACTGGAACCCCTCTGTGGCCTTGTCACTTCACTGGGACACCAGACTTTCTGAAAGAACAGGTAAAGAGAACTCAGCTCTCCCCACCCAACCCTTACTCTGGCTCCCCCGACCTGCTAGGAAAATAAGGGCTCCCTCTGCCCTCCGTCCCATCAACCCACCCGTGGTCTTGCCATCTCCCAGGGCCTCAGTTAGGAGGCCGGGCCTAGAACCTGCTTTTCACCTTCTTCCCTTCACTCAGCGGTAGCCTGGGCTCAGCTTCTGCTCTCTCACTCCTGTTGTTTTCTCTTAGATCTTTTGTCCAAGCCCAAGTGACTTTCTGTTCCCCTAGGGCTCTAGGAAGGCTCAGAAAACAAAAGCCAGGAAGCAACTGCTTTTTTTCTGCCTTCTGCTCTCATACCTCTTCCCTGGGGCAAGAGACACAGCAGCTTAAACAGGAAGTTAAAAGGAATCAAGGGAAAAGGAGATTGGAGTGATGGATGGGGAGAGATCACCTGCTGTTTCAGAACCATCAGGCCACCACGCACTCTTGCCCTCCTGCCTCCACCTCTGTCCTTGGCTCTCTGGTCCTCAGGATCAGTCAGGTTTGGAGTCACAGAAGAGAAGGCTGTGAGCCTTTTAGGGACAGTGTCCCCCTTGTGATGCCCTTTGCCAGCACAGGCCTAGCCTGAGGAAACAGCAAATGCATGCATGTAAAGATCTCAACACAGCCAGAAAAAACAAGGTTCATGAAGGAGGCCAAGACAGCTGCAGAGAAAAGCAGAGCCATGTGGATCTCCTAGGACAGACATCTGCAGGAATAACTGCCTTTAGTGAAGGGAGCCCTTGCCTAGGAGCTGGGAGACCTACATGATGGTGTTTCCATTTTGCTACAGGCCGGGTCTTGTCACTGAATCTGGGAGGCAGAAGTAAAGAGAAAAGGCCATGGTCTTTGCAGCTGATGCTGCCTTTTGGAACGTGGCCCACTGGTGGCAGCTGTGGGTAAGTTCTTAACCCTTAACCTTCCATAAGTCTCATTTTTCTCATCTGCAAGGCAGAGACTCTCTCCATTGCAGTGTTGTGAGGATTAAAGGAGAAGAGACATCAGAAGACCTAACATAGTACCTGCCTGGTACATGGAGATGCGGCTTTCTCTCCATGTGGACAAGCTTGAATTCACTGTTGCTTGAAATGTCCCAGAAAGCCAAGACCACGCCATGGGAACTCTTAGGCTCCCAACAAGAGTGAACGGAAAGAAACGATGATACTGGCCTCACCTTGAAAGTCACTGGTCTGCAGATTCCCACAGCACCCAGCTTCCTGCTTGTTCCTTCCCATGCTCCATGCCCTAAGTACACCCACCTCCTGTTCCCACTCCTGTTTCCTGCTTCTACTTTCTTTCTTTTTCCTTTTAAACTGTGTTTATTTTATGCTGAGTTTATTCCAGAGCCACACGTTTTTGTTTCTTCAGTTTCTTCTGCGATACCTTTTTCTTCCAAGCAATCTCCTCTTCTGGTTTAGGAACAATTCCTTCCTTTTCAGTAAGGATTATCTGGATGGGGCAGGGAGAGCTCACGTGTGAGTTAATCAACCATGAGCTCTGTCAGTCTGGCGGGCCACCTTAGGTTCTTTATTCACCTGAATGTGCTCAATGACCAAAGATCTACATCTAAACCTTTTCGTTCAGCATTGCTCTCTGCATTTTTAAGCTAGCGCAACAAAAACTCAGGACTCTGTTTGGACCACTGACCTCGTGTCCAGCCTCACTGCTTGGTCTGGGCACTACCAACTCTCCTATTATAACGTCAGAATGGTACTGATATGGTCTGGCTGTGTCCCCACCCAAATCTCATCTTGAATTGTAATCCCCACGTGTTGAGGGGAGGGTCCTCGTGATGAGACAGTCAGGTGGGAGGGGGTGCCTGGAAAAGCTCCAACCGGCTTCCCCGCCAGCCTCAGGAATTTTGCTCCATTTGGAGCCGGGAGGAGCCTGGCACCTCCTCTTCCTGTGTGGAACCTGGGATTCCAGCTGCGGGCTTGAGGTGCTCTAGCAGGGACTGTAGCCTAGCAAGACAATAGAACCCTGTCTGACTCACCATTTCAGATTGTCTGCGAGCCTGAATTTTCATGGTCGTGGGACAAAGAACCCTGTCTTTAGCTGAACTAAGGAAAAGTCCTGCAACAATGGGAGGGGATGGGATCACGGGAGTGGTTCCCCCATGCAGTTCTCGTGATGGTGAGTGAATTCTCATGAGATGTGATGGTTTTATAAGGGGCTCTTCCCACTTCACTTGGCACTGTCCTTGCTTCCATCTTGTGAATAAGGTCCTTGCTTTCCCTTTGCCTTCTGCCACGAATGTAAGTTTCCTGAGGCTTCCCCACCCATGCTGAACTGTGAGTCAATTAAACCTCTTTCCTCTGTAAATTACCGAGTCTGGGACAGTTCTTTATAGCAGTGTGAAAATGAACAAATACAAGTATGCACTGTCAAGTGACATCATTCAGATGCTTTGTGGCTTTTCATATATTCATGCCCTTGATGACCTGGGCAGTTTCACAAGTGTCTTTAAAATGAACACAAACATTGAAACCTCTTGATTTTGTGGGGTTTTCTGGGTCAATTGCATCATGAGCCATTTTCACAGACCATGTCAAGCCACTTAGGGGAAGAGCCCCATCTGCTGTTTCACTTCCATCCCAGGTTCCTCTTTACCCTGAAGTTTGGTCATTAGAACCAGTGAGCCAATAACTTGCTTCCTTACCTCCTGTTGTTCAGCCAGAATGTCTTGGCACCTGTGTGCAAGCCGCTGGGGCTCAAGCTGCTTTGAGCTCATCATACTTCAAAGCATGGTGCTTCAGTGTGCTGAGCGCTTTTGAATTAAAGGAAGTTGGAAGGCCTTAGAAGCTGTCTCAGAACTAAAGACTTTCTAGCCTTCTCTTGTTTCTTCCCCCACATGCACACGGAGCGGGTCTCTCTGAAGTTCCCTCCAGAAGGAACACTTTGACCCCCTTCCTAGGAATCTCATCAAATAACCAGAAAGATTAACCATGGGAGAAGAGAAAAGAATAAAAGTTGCTACCACACCCAGGCAGGCTTTTCATCTATTCTTCTGAGGTCCGCTCCAAGAGATTACCGGGAGACTTCGCCTGCATAATAAGGCAACCTTTGTTCACAGCGACGGTCCGCCCCTCACCTTCCTGCAAGTTGGCATCGCCTCCTCTGGAGCTCGGAGGAACTTCATCCCAGGCTATTGTCTGGTTTTTAGGCTCATTCATTTCCCCTAAAAATAATTTATTATGCCTCAAAATTGCCTATGTTCCCCCACCTCCCTCTCCCCTATGAAGAGGGTGCTATTTAAACTCCAGCCATCTGGCCCTTCTTTGAGCCTCATATTTTGTATGGCTCCCATGCATGCTTGCACATTCATACATTTGCATGCCTTTAATCTGTCTAGTGTCGGTTCATTTCAGTGAACCTTCAGAGGGTGGAGGGAAAGCCCTCAGGGAGGGTTGCTGTGAAGAGGAGGGAGACAGAAAGCAAGGAATCAGAGTGAGAAAGAGAGAGAGGAAGCTGAGGGAGCCACCGTGGTGCAGACAGAGGGGAGGGGTGAGGAATCGAGCAGTTTTCTGCAGCGCTTCAGCCGGAGGTAACAACACGTACAAATATCTGGAGGTGAGAAAGAATCCTCTTTTTCTTGAGACGGAGTCTCTCTGTTGCCCAGGCTGGGGTGTGGTGTCTGCATCTCAGCTCACTGTGACCTCCGCCTCCTGGATTCAAGTGATTCTCCTGCCTCAGCCTCCTGAGCAGCTGGGACTATAGGCACACACCACCACTCGCAGCTAATTTTTGTGTTTTTACTAGAGACGGGGTTTCACCATGTTGCTTGGGCTAGTCTTGAATTCCTAGGCTCAAGTGATCCACAAGCCCTGGCCTCCCAGGGCTGGGATTACAGGAGTGAACCACCACACCTGACCAAATAGCCTGAACTTCTACAGAGCTGGATGCCTAAAGCAGGCCCACGTGCAGACAGGAGGCAGAGGCAGGCCCTGACCCTGCAGTTCTGTTAAGGAGTTTGGTTCTGTATTATGTTGTGGTTCAATTCAAGGCAAGTGGAGTGTGACGGGCGCTTCTGGGAACTGTACCTTTGGATGTCCTCAAGAAGCCAAGGTGTGCGGGACCTGTCAGCACCAGCCTGCAGCTGGTCAGCTAGGCCTATGTCTGGCCATGTGAGAATTTCTCCAGGGCAGGTTGCTTCCCTCAGAGACAGGGGTAGTCGGAGAGACAATGGATTTCAACAGCAGAGTGAAGCTAGAACAGAAGCTTCCAGATAAAGGCAGGGAAAACCACTGTCCATCCTTCACAAGACCCTATGCAATCTGACCCCTTCCCCTACCTCCATAACTTCATTCCCACTTCTCCCTGTCCCTCTCCCTGCTCCAACTTCACATGTGCCAGGCCCGCTCCTGCCTCAGGGCCTCTGGCTGGAACGTTCTTTCCCCGGATGTCCACTTCGTTCACTGCCTCTGTTCTAACGTCACCTTCTCAGCATAGGCTATCCTTGGCCACTCTGTTGAGAAAAGCACCTGCCCCCCATATCCAGTCTTTCCATCCGCTGCCCCACTGCTGCCCTGCTCATCATCCTGTATGCTCATAATGACTCATTCTTTCTTTATTGGCTGTGCCTCTCACTAGAATATAAGACCAGGGGTTTTCATCCATTGCCATTTCTCCAGGGCCTAGAACAGAGCCTGGCACATAGTAGATGTTCAATAAACATGTGCTAATAAAGGGTTGGTGGAGATGTGGCAGGTTTGTGTCAAGCACTGCCCCATGCCATGAGGTCAGTGACAAATGACATACCAGGAATAGACCTCCCCAGATCCAGTCCTACTGGGGTTTACGGTACCCTCCATAATGACCTCAACGGCTGCCACCCAGCTACTCTCTTCCCTTGGTTCTCGTTTAATCCCTGAGGATTAATCTCTGGTTTAATCTCTGCCCTTATGCTCTTGAACAGCTGGGATTTTTGAACACTGTCCCCACCCAGGCTGCCTGTACCTCACTCATGGGTGTATTCAACTGCATGCCTCCTGGGCCAGGCTCTGTAGGATGGTCTACAGATACAGAGATGAGGCAGTCATGGCCCTGGCACCTCTCCTGGTCTGGCTGGCCCCTGAGGTCTGAGCTTGCCCATAGACTCAGGGCAGCTGCAGTCCTTTTGTTTAGTAGATCAAACAGTCGTAGGTTTCAGGTCAGGCCAGGCCATGCCCACAGCATGCCCCTGCAGAGCCAGTCTGCTTCCTGTGCTGCTGAGGCTTCCCAAGGCCAGGTAGCTGGATGGGGGCAATGCCAGGACTCAAGGCAAGTTGCACAGTCAAGGCCACGGCCATGTTTGCTACACACCACAGAAACTCTGTAAATCCACTCTCAAAAGGGGATCAACTTGTACAATTTACTACCCTAGAGTGCTGTGAAGTTCCAACAAATAACATATATGAGAGTGTTTGTAAACTGACAAATATGTCTTACAGATCTGGACTTTTCCCCAGAGCCTTGCGCTGTGACTTGTACACAGCAGGTGCTCACAAAATGCTTTCGGACTGGCTTCTCAGCCCGCAGGCCTCCCCGCACGGCGCCTCCTCCCCACCTCTCTGCCCTTGTCTCCATCTCCCACCCCCTCCACCCACTCACCAGTCACCGAGCATCTCTAGAGGGCCAGGTGCCCAGCCAGGTGCCTGGGGTGCAAGCAGGAAGGCCAGGCCCTGCCTGCGAGACATTCACAGCCCAGTTGGGAGAGACAGACAAGGAACCAGACAAAATGCAGTGTGAAAAGTGCCTGGCGGAGCGTGCCAGGCTGCCATGGGAACAGAGGGGAGGGCTTGTAAGAATGAAAACAGCTCCTTACATCTGTGCATTGCTTTCCGCTTTTCAAAAGGACGGGTGTGAAAGGTGGGGGAGGGATAGAAAATGAAGACCTGGCGTTTTCCCAGCCCCATTCTCCCCACATTCCAGGGCTGTCACCTTTGTGGAGCTTATGCTCTTTCAATGGACAAGAAGGAAGAAGGACACAATGAGACTCTTTCCCAGCCGTAACTGAAGCATTTTTAGCAACTCTGTGTTGCACAATCATTGTTTGATGTTTGTTTTTCAGAAAGGCTTTGCCGTATCCGCTGAAACTGGGCTGTATACACCCAAGCATTACACATTTGCAGCACTGTCTCCTAGGAGCAGAACTCTCACCTCTGCTTAATGGGCCATTCCACCTGCATTGAGCTTAGCGCCCAAAGGGCATGAATTGTCCAAATAGAGTGAGTGAGCCCTCGTGGTGGTTTGGCTCCTAAGTGTGGCTTAGGAGCGGGCTGGGGTAGGTGGTGCTGTGGTAACAACCCACAAATCTGGGCCTTAAAAGTACAGAGGCTCATTTATCACCCTGCCGTAGGTCCATCATGCGGTGGGCTCTGCTCCCTGCCATCCCCCAGACTTTGGGCCCCTATGAGGGACATGTAAGATGGAGAACGGCACCTTGGTTCTCAAATGCTTTCGAGGGGACGTGACCCCTGCATGTATCAAATCCACCAGCCAGAGCAGTCACGTGGCCACATCTACCTTCCAAGGGGCCAGGAGGAGGGTGGGGACAGTGCCCAGCCAATAGCACTGTTGCACAGGCTCCAGGGCAGAGCCCGCTCCTGCACTGACTCCAGCCACGCTGTCTTGGAGCTGACTCACTGGGAGCTGACCCACGCTCCCTGCACCTCTGCTTCAGTATGCCAAGAATCTGGTGGGGCCAGTGAATTAGCATCACCCTTAACTTATTTAGGCTGGACTTTTTTTTTTTTTGAGACAGAGTTTCGCTCTTGTTACCCAGGCTGGAGTGCAATGGCGTGATCTCGGCTCACTGCAACCTTCGCCTCCTGGGCTCAGGCAATTCTCCTGCCTCAGCTCCTGAGTAGCTGGGATTACAGGCATGCGCCACC